>NC_051064.1:50509891-50809891 GCF_004664715.2 Peromyscus leucopus
CATATTGTTTGACCTTTCTGACTTATTTAAAGTATTTTTAACTTAATAATGATTTCTTATTCATGAATAAATATCCATCACCTCCTTGAAATCTCTTATATTCCTCTGGTTTCACATACTTATGTCTGTAGTTATCCCAGGATACTTATGGTAAAATTTCTTTGGGTTCAAAGTCCACAAGTTTCTACCTGAACTGAAATATTTTTGAGCATGTTATAAATTTTCCTTATTTATTTGATGACTGATATTTTGATACACAACCCCAAATCACTGTTAAGAATACTTGATAAAGAGATATTTTATCATTTTTCAAATTATTTTAAAAGCTCTACTTTTAACTTTGCATGATTTCAAAGCCTTCAGAAAACCCATTTTTAAAGGCTGATGAAAACTGCAATGCTTTAGTGGGCTGAATTTTTAAACTACATATTTTTTAGCAAACAAATTACCCAGAGGAATTCTAAATCCTCCAAAGCACATTGACATTATTTCCAGGATCTCAGCATATGCATGTATTATTAATAAATTCTTAGAATTTATAAGTTTTGTGAGTATTTCCAGAGACTTCTACACCCTTAGGAATTACATAGGTATTAAAATAAATTAAAATCATAGCACTATTGACCCCAAAACATTCTTTAGATAAAATATAGGAATGTATGTAAGATTTATATGAAAAGATCATACGCTACAACAACTCTCTAACCTTCTCATAAAATATTCTTTATCAGGGATAGAATAATGTATGCTAACTGCCAAAATATTTTTCAATGTGAGCCTTGAATGTAGTAGTTAGAATATAAATGCAAAATTGCTAAGCAAATATTTAATACACTAGTAAATCAAAGGTTAACCCAGTCATTCTTTTCATGTACTCATCTTATCAATCTTATATTTTAACCAGCCTATTTCCTAAGGACAACACTAGTGGGATGCATAACTAAGTCAATGATATGAACATTTTTTCATTGAAATAAAATAATAATAATAGACCTGGATAAGTCTAATACTATGTATTCTACAGTAAAAATTAACAATGAAATAAAAGTATATTGGTAAATACAGTGACTTTTATAGATTTTTGCTATCCTAAATTAGACTATATATATATATGAATATTTGAGTTTCATAAAAAAGAGCTAGAAACAGAGACAGAGATATCATTTATGCATCTGAATACTTGACATTATAGCAACTACATTGAAAAGTTGTGATATATTGTATCTACTTTGGTAAAGCTATAACAAAATTTATGCTAGGAAACTGAGAACAAACAACATTAGTTAGGAAAAACACTAAGTAATACCAGCTAGGTAGGCCTACAGTTATTATCAAAATTATCTCTATCCTGTTTCCATTAATCAGACTAATTTGATAATAAGGAATATTATATGCCCAGTCTAAGTTTTCATTGTGCCATGGAGATCACTGGCTGCTCTTCCAGAGGATTTGAATTCAGACCACAGCACCCAGGTTGGGCTGCTCAAAGCAGCCTGTAACTCAAGGTATAGGAGATCTCTGACGATCTCTATTTTTTTTTCTCCTGAGTATCAGCACATGCGGCACATCTACAAGTCATGCATTTATAAATAATAAAAATAGATCTTGTAAAAGATGACAAAAGGGCCGGGCGTGGTGGCGCACGCCTTTAATCCCAGCACTCGGGAGGCAGAGCCAGGAGGATCTCTATGAGTTCGAGGCCAGCCTGGGTTACCAAGTGAGCTCCAGGAAAGGTGCAAAGCTACACAGAGAAACCCTGTCTCGAAAAAACCAAAAAAAAAAAAAAAAAAAAAAAAAAAAGATGACAAAAGAAGTAAAGAACATATAAAATAAATACTGAAAGGAAGGAGATTAGAAAGAAAGAAAAAAATTACCTATATGCTCAATACTGATAAAAAGATGGAATAAGGAGTTATGTCCTGTGGGAGGTTCAATCCCAGGTCAGACAGAGTGAGGATGCTAACTATCAAATTTTCCAGTGGAAAAACTCATTCTGAACTATTTGGAATTGATCCAATGTCATTACTATCACCCTAAAAAACAACAGAAAGAGAAAAACGAGTCAGTTTTAGAGTCAAAGATAAAACATGAAAGAAAATATGACAAGGGATGCAGGAATATTCTAAAACCTGGAAAAATATTTTAATGATAACATCAAGAAGGAATGCAGTTGGCCAGGACTGTGATTTTGGATTAGGAAGACTGATTGTGAGCTTCACATCTACAGAGCTGTATGAAATTAAATTATGTTTTTTTTTTAAAGCCAAATAAACTTTTATGATGTTCTTTTCTATCATTCATGGTCCTTTTAAACCTAGTATTAGCTAGTTTGAATGGATCATCTTATTTGACTCTTGTTTCTCATCCCTGATAGAGAGGTGCTTTTTCATACACAATATAAAGAAGAAAACATACCTCTCTAGAGGAGTCAGGAACTAGTTTCTGACTAAGATCTAAAAGTGACAAAGCTAGAAATGTACTCAAATATTGTACTGGGATAATTAAATGCAAAAAAAGAACCTATTTTGATTCTTCTCTTTTCAGAGCGTTCTATGAGTACATAATATCAATATTTACAATTTGTACAGTTCAAACAAGATCAAATATTGCTTGCAAATCTGCATGGAAAAACACTATTTGAACAAGCATGAAAAGAAAAAATAAAGTACAACTGTAAAAACAAAATACAAGCCAGATGAAGACAATTTGATTGTTTAATAAGGGATCAGTAAGAGTACTGCTCCCATCTCAAACTCGAGAGGTAAAAGCCAAATAAGAACTCAGCCACATTCTAAAACAAAACAAAAACAATTTTTTGAATCAAAGTATTTAGTTTCACACTAACTTGGCAGTATATATCAGTGTCTCTCATTAATTAAAAAAATCTAGGCACCTAATATCAATATACTGTATTAAGTTTTGAGTACAAAGTCTATGAAAATTAGAACTGTTGTTTGTGTGGCTTGTTGAAATAGCCTCAATTTGTAGATCATGCCAAGTGTAAAGTAACTTCTTGATAATCCTTTGTAATGAATGTATGAATTGGTCTAAAAGTACAAATCTGTATCTCCTTTAAGAGGCCCACAAAGTTTGAAATTAATATTTTGTATGATTTAACCAACAATTAAAAATGTTTCTCTGTGTAAGTTACCAGTCCGGTAAAGGCAGGGGAACCTTTGCTTTGTTGGCACAGAATGCTTGGAGGCAAAGGTGAAAGTAAGGTTAGAAGGTAGCCATGTCCAGTGGTCATGTGCCTTTAGATAACAGAGGGGCACTCAGCCTTGAAAGACCAATGAAGAAGATATTGATAACATGGGGATTCAAGTGTAGTTATGAGCCTGATGGCAAAGATTAGATAGCTGATTGTGATGGTTTACAGTGATTGTCAAATTGGTGGAATTTTGAATCACCACAAAAAACAATCTCTTGAAATGTCTGTGAGGAAATTTCCAGATTAGGTCAATTAAGGTGGAAAGATTTATCCTGAATGCGTGTAACATCAATGCAAGGTTTAGAGTCCCAGACTGATGTGGTTAGCTGTCTCATGATTTGTTCTCTGTGCTACCCATGCCATTGTAGACTGTTCCATCGAGCTGTGAGCCAAAATCAGCACTTCTTTCCTGAAGTTGCTTTGGCCAGGGTATTTTGTCACAGCAACAACAAAAATGGTTACTAATACAGAAAATGGTACTGAGAAGAAGGGCTACTCCTGTGATAAACTGAATGGTATCAAAGCCTTGGGACTGGCAGGATGAATGTGGAAGAATTAGAACTTTGAGCTAGGAATGGTCTAGATCAAGTTCAGAGCACCTGGATGGATGCCAAGTAAACTACAGATCTCATAGTGGGGTCCCAGCACAAGAAGATTCAGAGGAGAAGGAGGCCTTATTCAGAACTGTGACTGATAAAAAGAAAAACATACTATGACCTGTAAATATAATGGATAGAATGAGGAAATTTACAAATATATTATCAAACTATCCACTGAATACATACCATGAATGTATCTGCGTGATGGATTTATGTCTACACTGTTTCTCAAACTTCAGTCCCTCTCTTTCATTAGAAAGCAAATGAATACAAATGCCATTAATTTTTTGATATAGTGATGAATTAAATCTATCTGGAACTATAATTGCGTTCCTTAGAACAGCTTTATATTATCTTCTACCTCATTTTTCTTATGTTTTTTTTGTTTTATTTCTATATCCTACTCTTGTTTGTGTTTATTTTGTACAAAGCTGTTATAACTTAAAATATTATATATTTGGTATCTATGGTTTTGACTCCTATAAAATATATTTAACTAACATAGGAACACTAGAGGACACTTTGTCTTTGACAAATATCAAGCAATTTAAATTAAAGGATTTTAATTAATTTTATTATAAACATCTAAATTTATCCCTAGATAGCATAATACAATATAGCCATTATCCATTATTAATATAAGCAATACCAAATTTTTCTTCTTCAGGTGTGATAAAAGTTGTGAATAAAAAAAGTGCATGTTTTGTCTTACTACTATTATTTTAAGCTGGAATCAATTTCTGACATATTTTAAGAATCATAAATCAGTTGATTTTCTTAATACAGCTATATATTATAAAACTGAAAGTATTTAGGTGAGAAATTTTTATTTAAAATAAATAAATATCTTACTTTAATAAATAGAAGGAATAAACAGGTAAACATCTGACCTCTTCAGGCAATTTTGGTGACATTGGAAGCCCAACCACTACAGTTACAAAAATGAAATTGTTGCTAAGCAACAAGTTGTCTGTAATCTTAAGAGTCTTTGTGTCTGAGAAAAATTGAGGCATAGGAAAGTTTGGGAAGCTAATGAGAAAGAAATGGCTTCAGTGGAAATCGATCAATAGTGCACCTGACCAGAAAATCAACTATTAATGGGAACAGGGGAAGAAAGGCTACTTAGAGCTACTTTAGAGCAGATTTATTATCACCAGGTGTGTTTAATTGTCTGCACTCCAATTCTCTATTATTCTTTTGTCTTGTGTGTGTAGCAATGCTTTCTTATGTTGAAGTTCAATAACAAAGAGCAGCATTTTTCCACAGTGGCTTTAACAATAACCCTAAGCAATGTTTTGATCACTTCATTTTCTGTATCATTTAAGAATTCAATAAGCTGTAATTGGTCTACTTTCATGGCATGATTATGTGAATGACAATAAACCATGGGCTGAACTTACCTCTGCTGCCTGCAAGAGTGTGTATCTGACTTGGCCATTCCAGATAATCATCCCAGAAGACTTCTTCATCCAAGAGTTTCAGAGTCTAGACACACTTCCTCCAACAAGACCAAACCTATTAATCATTCTAATTCTATCAAACAATTGCACTCTGCTCCTCAATGAGTAGCATTCAC
Source organism: Peromyscus leucopus (assembly GCF_004664715.2). Taxonomy (NCBI): domain Eukaryota; kingdom Metazoa; phylum Chordata; class Mammalia; order Rodentia; family Cricetidae; genus Peromyscus; species Peromyscus leucopus. Next base: position 50,515,278 of record NC_051064.1, read on the forward strand.
ATATATGAGACTGTGGGGGCCATTTTTACTGGAACAATCAAATTTCCCTGCCTGGCCTCCATAGGACTGCAGGTTTTTTTTATAATCCAAAAAAAAAAAAAAAAAAAAACCTGCACTCAATTCTACTTCAAAAGTTCCCATAATCCAATGGCTCTCAGCCTTCCCAACACTGAATCCTTTAATACATTTCCTCATGTGATGACCCTCAACCATAAAATTGTTATGTTGCTACTTCATAGCTGTAATTTTGCTACTGTTATGAATCATAATGTAAATTGCTGATTATTTGATGAAACCCACAAGTTGAAAACCACTGTCATAATCTATCAGAATATTAACATTGTTGAAAAGTTCAATATCTCTTCTGAGACTCATGATAATCTTATAACTGTAATCCCTGTAAAATCAAAATCTAAAAGCAGCTGACATGCTTTCAACATACACAACAGCACAGAATATACATTATCATTCCAAAAGCAAAGAAAGGGATCATAATGAGGAAATACTGGACCAAAGCAAGACCAAAACTCAGCAGGTCAAACTCTAAATTCTTCAGCTCCATATTGTGGAGGCCCACAAAGTTTTCCTAGTGAAATCTAAGTTTGCTTTACCCAGCAGGGATGCATTAGAGGATTGCTTGGCCATATGCATGGTTACTAGGTGATTGGAAGGGTCTACACTGGCCTGAGATAGGGGGCAGTCTTTGCTCCACCCCTTGGCATTCCTATAAATAGCCCTTTAGAAGAGACAGAAGGGACCGGTGGATAAGGATCCATGCTCCTGAGGCTATCCTATGTTTCTATCTGTTTCTCTGGCCCCAATCTCTTATGCCTCTCTCCTCAAGAGTTCCTTGTCATAAAAAGTGGAAGCTGGTCTCCCACACCATGTCTGATGTCAAAGAGCTCCTTAGATCTTCAACTCCTTTCAGCTTTGTTGACTAAAATACGTTTCTTTCCTGGGCTGATCCCATTCCTGGTCTGCAGCTTTACCTGGCAGGCATCCTATGATTCTGGCATCTCCAGAATATTGGGCTCTCCAACAAAATCCAGTCTTTACCTTCACAGCTGCACACAATGCCTTTTTTTGGACTTCCAGAAACACCCCTGACATAACATGGCCTCAGTGGCTTTTTCCTTTTTAGCCAGGGAAGAAGATTCCATAGCAATCACCCCCCCCCTCATGCCCCTGCTTTTTTTTAAGTCTTGACTATAAAGCCAAAATCAGTTGGCTGAAGCTGCCAAGTTCTGCTGAGTGCTGGGGTGGAACTTATATCCTGGTTCAAATATAATTGTATCAGCATTCTGCTTTTGATGGTTTCCCTCTCTTAGAAGTCAGAATAGGTAAATATTCTAAATGGAAAGCTATAGGAAAAGTGTAAAGCAGGGCCTCTTATTCTTTGATTATAAATGAGATATGGTCAAATTGCAGTAGCCACATGCTCAAGTAACTGCAGGCAGAAACAACAGACAATATACACATTAGGATTTGTTACCATTTTTGCATGATAATTTGGTGTGCAAAGGTGGCTCATAGGCCAATGGCCAAGTAAGGATAGCAATCTTGGGGAAACAATATATTTAAAGGAACAGAAAGATTTCTCTGGTGTATAGCACATCTCCCTAAGGCACCTACATGGAAGCTTAGGCTAGGTTTCTTGGTTACTGAAGAAAATTATAACTTTTGTAGACTCCAAGACTGTATATACAAGGGAAATGTAAAAATAACCTAGCCTGGTGATTGTGGTGCATGACTTTAATCTCAGCACTCAGGAGGCAGCGGCAGGTAGATCTTTGTGAGTTTCAGGCCAGCCTGGTCTACAGGGCTAGTTCCAGGGCAGCCAGGGATATGCAGAAAAACACTGTCTCAAAAAACTTAAAAAAAAAAAAAAAGGAACCTAGAATTTGGATGGTGGCATAAGTCAAAGTTCATACATAGGAACCATTTGAATTAGAAGTTAGTAGCAGACAGAATCAAAATGAAACTGCAAAGGAAATAATGAAGATATTGGCTTTTCTGTGATCTCATACATATTGTAACCCATACCTTGGGGAGTATAAATTGTCTCCAAATGTGCACTTGTGTAGATAGATCACCTGTGGAATATAAGGCAGAATTGACTTCCCAGGGAGCTTGCAGTATTGTAGTGTACCTGTCACATATGACACTATAGCTGCTTTATTTTTTTTCACTTATATATGTTTAATCTTGACATTGTGACATGGCAGCATGCTCATGGTGTAAAAGCCAAAGTTAACCTGTGAGCTCCACTTGTCCAAGGACAAAATGACTTTCTGGAATGCTGGGAGCTGTAGTTCTTGAGAAATAACAAGCCACGTGATCTTACTTCCTGAAAAACATTTGTTTGACCCATGTACACCAGGCATGCTTGATCACACGTGGGAGGGAGGTACATCGACAGGAAATATATCAGGACGCATGCTTGCTCCTGATTGGACCTGATGGGAAGTACAATGTATTGTGGGTTTTGCCTTTGTAAGCCTCTACAAAATGTCACTCAAGGCTATCCCCTGGGAACCCAGGAGAGGAATTGGACAGAATCTATCTTTCTGACTAGTTTTTAACTAAAGGTTGCTTCATATTTGGCTCAAAATTGCAGAACTGTTGTTGTTTCTCTCTCTCAAATCTCAGGATTAACATTTGGAGTCCCTCAGTAAGATAGACCTTCCACTGGACCCTTAATGAACTTCAAGGGTCTGAGTGGCTTCGGAGTGTGCACTTTGAAGACTCCAGGCATGCCTTCAGTCCTTTGTACCCTACAGTGAACGACCAGACTTGAAAAAGGAGATAGCAAACCTTATTTTATGGTGGCCTCCTTCTGGTAAATCATAGAAGCCTTTGTTATCTTACTGTGATATTTTGCTGCCTGGTTTCTGTATTCTGGTTCTGTGGTACCCCAATCAAGGAATGGGGAGGATCTGACAAAGTCTATATACCCTAGTTCAGAGCAAAGGGAGACATCCCAAAGCTCCCTAATTATTTCTAGTTATTTGGGGAGTTCAGCCAAAGCCATCACTTTTTCTCTTCTGACCTGGCTTGGCACCCATCAACAGAGTTTCAACGTCGAGGCTTCACAATAGAGCTGAGGAACCACAGGGGCATTCCACAATACTGGGGGCAAGCTGAGGTTTGGCGAGGCACAATGTGGGTCCGGGAGCCAAGGAGAACTTGGAGAGGCCCAGCTTCAAATGGGTTTATAATATCTGGGTTTTGCATGGAGGCTGTAGAGCAGCCCTCTGTTTATTACAAGAAATCCTCTTGGTCAGAAAGGGTGAACCTCTAAATGACTCCAACTGTTAAATGTCCTCTTAGGGTTTCTATTGTGATTTTTGACTCTGTGTCTTGTCTGTGCACCTATCTTTCTGTCTTCCGGTGACTGAATGGATGAATAAGACTGATAAGATGGAGCCCTGCTCCAAAGGTCACTCCAGAAATGGTGGAGTTTTGGGGGCATGGGATTCGGTGGGCCAGGCTTGGGGCTTAATGGGAAGCTTTGAAGAAAAGCCCAGAGCCTCTGGCAGAAGCCCGCAGGTGGGCCCCACTTTGGTGGGCCACCCTTTGGCTGGCTCCAGTACAGCACCACTGCACAGCTGGGCTCCAGCTCGAGCACCATGCCCTGTAACCTCTTTCTATGGCAACTCATTAGGTAGCTCAATTGCTGTTCTTACAATCTCAGACCATCTCAGAAGGTTCTATTGTCATACCACTTTGAATTACAACATTAGAGGAGGTAAGGAAAAGTTTTGCCTGTTTTGTATGTATGAATATATGTTGTGTTCTGACTAGTCTTCCTTGAATGTATGAGCTTAATATGTAATTTTGCTTTTTCTTCTGATGCTAGCCACCGGGATCAAAATTTATCTCTGAGCTTTCTGGCCTTTGAAACTAATGTAATAGGGATTCAAATGTCATTTGTGTATGGATAATATTGAAGTTGTTTTATGCTATTCTACTTTCCTGAATAGCTAGCTCTGAAGCTGTGTTATGCCTCTCCTTTTCACCCACCCAGGCATGCTTTCAAAGTCTCTATGTCCGGGGTCAAGAGCTGAGATAGGGAGAAAAGAACAAAGCAGAACAGGGATTATTAGTTTCATTTAATTGCCTAAAAACTATTATATGAACTTTCTATATGAACTTTCTATATCTCAAGGTTTTAAAGTTTATTGAATATGGTTAAAAATCTTTAATATCCATCACAAAAAAGTTAACTCAAAATTTATAACAAGGAGTTGATAGTTAAAAAATATGCATAGATAATCTTACAGAATCATGTGGTATGATTCCACTTGGGGATGTACGCAACTTATGGCCTGCCACATCCTTAGGTAGCTATGTGGCTGTTAGCCATTTTTGCTAGGGTAAGATAAAAGGGGTGTCATGTGACTTCACCACCCTCTTCATTAAGGGCAACCATGTGATATATAGCAACCCATGAGTCAATAACAGGTCTCCAAGATACGATGAAATGAGATGGATTTTGTATGATAGTTTCTGTTCTGTTCTAAACAAGGTTTATGAAAGGTAGGACTTAAAACAATGCCTGTTTGATAAGTTATTAAAACTGCACCTGCATGCATTCATATACAAAAATACAGCTTGGTGGCAGCCAAACTTTGTAACAAGATGTGAAAGGATCATGGAGAATGACTAACACTGGGAAATATATGGCATGAGACCCTATCTGTAACATGAATTTTAAAGGTCTTATTAATAAAAAAAACTAGAGCCAGATATTGGGTAATTTCTGAAAAATCAGAGAAACAGAACAAGTCACAGCCAACCTCGCATCATCAACTCTTCAGCTGATCTTGTTTCCTCAGACTGAAAGCCTCTGAGTCCTTGTCTGAATGGATCTCAGCTGAACTGGTTGAAATCCTGTAGTTCCTAGTCCTCACACCTTAAGAGCATGAGTTCCTGTTTCCTCCATCCTTTATATAAGGCATGCTTTATGCTTCATGCCATCACTTCCTGGAATTAAAGGCATGTGTCTTTCCCAAGCAAAACATGACATCTCACGTCCTGGGATTAAAGGTGTGTGCCACCACTGATTGGCTCTGTTTCCAGTGTGGCCTTGAACTCACAGAGATCCAGATGGATCTCTGCCTCCCGAGTGATAGGATTAAAGGCATATGCCATCACTGTCTGGCATCTATGTCTAATCTAGTAGCTATTCTATTCTCTGACCCTAGATAAGTTTTATTAGGGTACACAATATATTGGGGGGACACAATATATTACCAATCCTATCAGTTTTAGAGATGACAACACCATGTGGTAGCCATCAAAACAAACAAACAAACAAACAGAAAACCAAAAAACAACAACAAAAACCCACCAGCTACAATGAAATATAGCTGGTTGTGATCTATAAGGCACGTTATGTATTCTGTTGAGTGGCAGGGATGGGGTGGGGGATGGGAAAAGAGGTGACCTAAGGCCCAGAGAATCCTAAATATTGAGCATTGAATTGTTTGCATTGTTGGAGCTTGGTTTTGCCTAGTGCAGATTATGGTTGTACTCTGTAACTTCACTCTTGAAATAAAAAGGCTACTTTTTAAAAAAAATAATATTGCAGGAGCACACAGTTGGGAGTTTTTTAACTGCTTTAAAAGGAAACTGGAGCTTTTACAGAAAATTTAGATGGAAAATGGATACTTTTAAAATATTTAAATTTATAAGGCTATAGGACATTTTATATTTGTAAGTATCGTAGTTTAGGGTTTTATTTCTTTGAAGAGATACCATGACCACAGCAACTATTATAAAAGAAAACATTTAATTGGGGCTGGATTACAGTTTCAGATGTTTAGTCCATTATCATCATGGTGAAAAGTATGGCAGCATACAAGCAGACATGGTGCTGGAGAAGGAATTGAGTTTTCTACATCTTGATCCATAGGCAACAGGAGACTGTGTATCACCCTAGGCATAGCTTGAGCCTGAGACCTTGTAGCTGACCTCCACAGTGACACACTTCCTCCAACAAGTCCACCCCTACTCCAAGAAGGCCACACCTCCTAATAGCGCCACTCCCTACAGGCCAAGTATTCAAACACATGTGGTGGTGTTTGCTTTTATTCTTTGACTCTTTTTGAGGGCCTACCACCCAGCTCCCAAATAAATACAGAGGCTTATTCTTAATTAGGAATGCTTTGCCTTAGCTTGGCTTATTTCTAGTTAGCTTTTATTGTCTTGGTTTTTTGTTTGTTTGCTTGTTTTTGTTTTTGTTTTTGTTTTGTTTTTTGTTTTTTTGAGACAGGGTTTTTCTGTGTAGCTTCGCGCCTTCCCTGAAACTCACTCTGTAGCCCAGGCTGGCCTCGAACTCACAGAGATCCACCTGCTTCTGCCTCCCAAGTGCTGGGATTAAAGGCCGGGCGGTGGTAGCACATGCCTTTAGCTTTTATTATCTTAAATTATGCCATCTCTCTTTTGCCTCTGGGCTTTTCCCATTCTATAACTTCTATAAATCTTACTCTGACTCCATGGCTTTCTATGTAGCTAGTTTGTTGGCCCCTGGAGTCCTCGTCCTTCTCTGGCTATTACTTCCATTCACTCCTCCATCTCTTTTCTCCTCTTCCTCCTCCTAGATTTCTCCTTCTATATATTCTCCCTGCCTGCCAGCTGTGCTTGTCCTTTCTCCTGCCTTGCTATTGGCCGTTCAGTTCTTCATTAGACCATCAGGTGTTTTAGATAAGCAAAGTATCACAGCTTCACAGAGTTAAACAAATGCAACATAAACAAAAGTAACACACCTTAAAACATTATTCCATAACACATGAGTCTGTGGGGGCCATTACTATTCAAACACTATAATAAGATATTTTATTTTGATGTCTTTATTAACAACATATGATCTTAATAAACAGATAATAAAAGTGTAAAAATAAGGTTTACCTCTATAATCACCAAACACTAATTTCTGGAGCCTGGGCTATTCCTATCTTATGATGCAGCAAGGCAGTGACGTAAGCAATCTGGGGGTCTCTCCTTATTTAAAGTCTATTCAGACTAACAGAGACTGATTTGAGAATGAATGTCTAAGCTCCTTGTTTTGCTAACATTGTTAAGATATAGCTATTTTGAAACTGAGTCATACAAGAAACTTTGATATTCTATAATGGTGCACTATATATACTCATGATTTAAATTTTTTTCTTTTGGTACTAAAAGAGCTTCAATTCAGAAATTGGAGGCTCTTTCAGAACTATACTTATAGTCATGCTAAGTTCTAATGTAATTAATTACAAGAACAAGTTTTACTTAGCCTCCTATATGTTTTGAAGATATAGCACAAAACAACTAAAAACAAAGTTTGTTTAGCTGAGACATATTTAATAGATTATGATCCTCCAACTTGTCAGAGATCTGTTGGATATGGCCTTTAAAATATTTAATGCGAAAAAAACTTGGAGATCCACTCAGCTCCTAACATGGAACCCCAAGGTTTCCAAGAAGATGATGTGGCATCATGATAACTCCACCTAGATTGTGGTAACTCTAATGACTGGGAAAGCCTGCCCCAATGCCTTACCTGATGCCAGGACTCAGCCCAAACTATGGAGAAGCAAAGTGGTTAAGAGCTGATTGGCCCACTTTGCCTAGACAAAGCAAAATCAGCCCCCCCATGTTCCTCATCCACAGGAAAGCCTCTTATCTTCTTGGCCTGGTATAAAAGGACTGATACTGCCCTGGTACCTCTGACCCCAAAGCAAAGCCTAGGAGATCAGAGTAGTCTTGAATGACTGCCTTGGTAATGGAACAGTCTCTGTTGTTTTAATTGATACATGGGACATTTGAATTATACTTCCTGCTATAAGTTATCCTTATCAGATCTCTGATGGCATTGGTGAGCAGGCTAACTCTAGTTTTGTCAGCTAAATTTTGTTAGCAAGCTCCTTCCCCCCAAGGCTGCAGCCACCTTGTTAGTTCATCTAGAGCTACTAGGTCTCTTGTTAAGAAATGAGAGACAGGTTTGCCTTGCTAACAGGTCTCCTATTAAAGGACAGACAGATTCCAGGTGTTACTTTTCACTAAAGGAACATGCTTTGCAGTGGCTTCTCTCAATAATAACTACTCATGTCTCTGATACATGATTAGATGTAAAGAAAAAAAAGCTTAAAAGTTTATGTAAGTTCTAAAGGTCAATAAAGTGATTTAAGATATATGAAAACTAAGAGATGTTTCAGATTCTCTCCCCCTTCTGTGCTATTGTTATACTAAGATTTCAAAGAGTCAGAGCTTTAACATTGATCAATGGAATTCTGATAAGCTGAAGGAGCACTGACTATTTTTTATTCAGTCATAAACTCAAGGTTTTAAATTTCCATTGCTTGTCTCCTAAATATAGCCTTAAAAGTGCTTCTCATTGGCCTGAAAAACATTTCTGTCCAATCTATAAATCCAGCTCTCTGACAAGGGAAAGATATTCATGCTTTTAACTATAGCTCTTGTTAGGACTCAAAGGTATAAACCTACTCCAGCTTTTCTACAATGTTGATTTCAGTACAGATTAATGCTAATATATCTAAAACTTTTATTTTTTGTAAATTAAAAAATGTGTAAGTCCCAGAGAATAAATAAATCATAAGACTTGGATCCACTCATCATAGGTCAAATGGACTCCACATATGTACAGCCTAAATTTTCCCACTTGTCTATTTCTGAGGGTGGGATCTCTCTCCTGGTCTTTGGACTCCTCCCTTCCCTTAATTTTTAGTACTATACCTGAAAGTTCCAAGTGTGAGATTTTCCTTTAAGTTCCTAAACTTTACTTCCATTCTTAGTCTATACCTGGCTTGGTAGATTTCTATTTGGCTGACAGACACCATTCAGGAATCAGCTATGGCCTACAAACAGCTGAGCTATGGACTTGCCAAAAGCTTATGTGAACCAGTACAGCCCATATGATTGCTCTCTGTATCTTCAGCTGGGATGGCTCACCAGATACTTCTCAAGAATACCCCATTGCCCAGACTTTGACTAGCCTTCCAGTCTTCGTGCACCCTAACAACACCATCCTACCTTCATCTAGAAATAGTTACAAAAGAAAATACCCTGTCTATTGTCCCAGAAGCTTGAAATGCTAAGTCAAAAGGAAACTCTCTGGCATAAGAGACAAAATGGCTACCTATAGTATCAATTGGCATAACAGGAAAATGGAACCAGATTTATCAACAGGTAGATTCATTAACTGAAATAGTTCTACAGTACAATAGAGCCTGCTTTATGGAGAACAAGGAGATATTATATGGCTTTAAGAGAAAATTATTTTTATATACAAACCATTCAGGATTATAATCTAGCTATGGTGAAGAAAGAAAGAAAGAAAGAAAGAAAGAAAGAAAGAAAGAAAGGAAGGAAGGAAGGAAGGAAGGAAGGAAGGAAGGAAGGAAGGAAGGAAGGTAAGAAGGCAGAAAGGAAGAAAAAAGTTTCAAAAAGGGAACCTGAGATGAAATAAATAAATGACAGGTGCCCATTTTCAGGCTCCTTCTAGATAGTAACTCTGATGACAACCATCAATGGGCCTTTGGCCCTTCTGCCTTTGCTAATTGCTGTTGGGTTTTGCATTATTAATGCCTTAACTAGATGGTAATTCTTTTCTGGGTACAGTCAAGCATCAGGTTATTAGATCTAATATAAATAGATACCCATCTCAGAGTCAAGGACTTAACTCAGGATGCAACTCAAGGGCAGAATAAAAGAATTAAAGTAAACCTGTCAACGGCTTCATTTTTTCCACTTATGTCTGTTTAATCTTGACATTGTGAGATGGCAGCATACTCACTGTCTAAGAGCCAAAACTAACCTGTAAGCCGGACTTGTCCAAGGACAAGATGACTTCCTAGAGTGCTGGGAGTCATGGTTCTTGGGAAATAAAAAGCCACATGTTTTTACTCCTCTAAACAAGTTTATTTGATGCATCTGCACCAGATGTGCTTGACAACATCAGGGCAGGAGGTATATAGGCAGGAAATATGTCAGGAGGCATGCTTGCTTCTGGTTGAACCTGATGGAAAATGTCTTTTTTAAGCCTCTGCAAAATGTGACTCATGGCCATTCCCTGGAAACCTAGGGGTAGAACTGGCCAGAGTCCATCTTCCTAGTCAGTATTTAATTAAATCTTGCTTCAAATTTTGTTCAAAACTGTATAATTGGTCTTTCACAAATCTCAGGATTAAGAAATGTCACACAGAACAAGTTTTTTAAGGTGTACTTTACTAAGTCCCACAATGTGTCCCCACCATACCTCTCTTTTGTATTTGTCCCAAAATTCTAACTCAAAATACATCAGGAAATATTTGTACATAAGTGTTTATTGTTGCATTATTCACAGTAGTTAAATTGAGAGACACCATTGTAATAAGTGTTCTGTAATAACTATCAAAATATTGCATATAATTCATAATAAAGCTGACCCCAATAATCATGAAGCAGAATGTTTACTAGATTTGTGATAATTTGGAGTAACTTATCTCTCAATCTCTTTTAAATTTTTATTAAATATTTTATTTAATATTTGTGCATGTATATAATTTGTTTACATCCAATCAACCTCCCATTTTCTCCACTTCAATTTCTCTCCTAATATCTTTCCACTTTTCTCTGACATTTTTATTCTAAGATTAATACACTGAGTCCCTTAGTGTTGCCTTTATGTACATACTGTTAGACTACTTACTGGAGCATGGGTATCCTCATAAGTGACATGCCCAGAGAAAAGTTACTCTTTTCCCCAGGACCCAACAAACACTATTTGTTCTGGAATTTAGGCTAGTTTAATCCTGTAACCCTATGCATTCAAGTCCCATCCACTGTGATTTCCCATGACAACAATTCTTCGTGTCTGGCAAATACTTCTTCACCATGGACATACACTTTCTGATTCTTACACTTTTCCCAACCTCATCTTCTGTGATAATCCCTAAGTCTTCCTTGTGGGTAGGGTATGTGGTACAAATGTTCCAATTAGAGCTCTGCACTTCCTTGCAGGATTATGTTATTCATTTCTGTATTAAATGCCATATATTGCAGACAAGTTTTTCTTATGAGAGTTGAGAGATACATTAATCTGTGAGATAAGGTAAGAACTTTAACTCAAATGGTAGTTATCTGCACATATTAAATCCCAGCACTTGGGAGGCAGTGGCAGGCAGATCTTTGAGTTCGAGGTCAGAATGGTCTATAGAGTGAATTCTAGGATATCTAGGGCTACACAAAGGAAACCTGTGTCAAAAAAACAAATAAACAAGCAAACAAATAAGTAAACAGATAAGAACTTAAGAGGTAGTGTATTTTATAGGTTCCCCCTACACCTATTACCTAGCCAGCAAGGGTTATTGGAACAGTTAAGGATACGAGGTATGGAATATATCTTATAGTGTTCTCTTTATATCTCATTTGAAAGTGGTTGGCTGCCTTCCTAATATTTTGTGCAACTGTTGCACTCATGGAAATATCTTGTCAGGACAGTCAATACTGAAGTTACCAAAGCTTAAGGTTGAGTGAGTTCTATTATGTTTTTTCTCCATAGAATGCGTAGAATCTCCCAGCTGTGTGAAAACTGGACAGTAGAAATGAAGCTTCTAGGTTGGTCCAGATGTATTTATTAATGTCTGCTGACTAGGTATGTGATATCTTCAACAATAGGGTCTTACTATCAAGTCCTGCGTGGATAATCAAGGGCAATGTTAATAGGCCACAATACCTTTCAGAGTTCTGTATTAACCCATTGACCACCAATTTGAAAAAGGATGACACTGTGCTTTTTATTTGCAAGCTAATGGTGTCTTGAGAGGCATTGGCTCTAGGTAATTCCATTTGTTTGTCTATTTATTTAACGCCAAATTTGAGGTTTCCTTATGACATTTCATGCAAGTATATAATTTATTTTGAATTATCTTTAATCACTTTTATATGTGTGTATATGGCATTCTTTTCTGTAACTTCTTAATACAAAGTCTTTCTTTGAATCTACAGCTCAGTGTCTATTGGCTAAACTGACTGACCAGTGGGCCTCAGTGATTGTCCTGTCTGCACTGACCTCCTATTATTGGAGTTACAGTTGTGGATGACAATGACTAGCTCATTTTTGATGTTTTGTTTTGTTTTGTTTTTCTGTTTCTTTTTAAAATGGTCTATAGGGATCTAAACTCTGGTCTTCAAGCTTTCATAGCAACTGATATTCCCCTACTAAAGTAAAAATTTTTAATTTTTAATTATTATCTCTTTTTTTTTCTGGAACTGAGGACCAAACCCAGGACCTTGTGCTTGCTAGGCAAGCGCTCTACCACTGAGCTAAATCCCCAACCCATAATTATTATCTCAATATCACTAACCAAGTAAGTTTTCCTGAATGAATACAGCAGTGATTCATGAAAGTTAAAAAAAAAAAAAGAAAGCTGAACAATACACATAAGACCAAATTACACATCATAAAAAGCTAGGTAGGAATTAGGACATGCCCTGTTACCCCCTGCTCTGGTTTCCCCTGATTGAATGTGTTTAGTACCCCCAACTACACAGTAACCCATAAAGAACATCTTAGAAGTTTATTCCATGTAAATCCTATGTCTATATGATTTCCTACTGTCATTTATTCAGATGATAAAATTGAGGATTAGAGACTTCAAGAGATTAATTCATATAGTAGCTATTTTCTTATATGATAAATGAAAGAGCTAGAGTTTGGGGTATTCAAACTTTACAGCATTGTTCATATTGTGGAACTGTATATAGCAAAGTATTAAAATCTTTGTCTTCTCAGCTACATTGCAATTTTGTTGACTTCCTGATCCACACTTTTTACTCTTATTAGTTCTTCCTTGACCATTCCTACGTATGAATGTTCATGTAAAATGTATTCCTGTTTGCTTACTGAAATCATTACATGATCAGATATTATTTGTTATAATACTCTAATGAAGACAAACCACTATGGACTAGAAGAATCTATCTTCCTTGAAATTAGATTCAACTTTAAATAAGCTATTTGCTAAACAAGTTAATGTAATCAATATAATTGTTTTGCTTTTGCTTTCTAACATATTCGTATAATTTTATAATTGTGTGGAAAAAATTATATGTAGAAGCAAAAGTGAGATTTGTTACCATCAAGACTATGACACTAATTTTTATGGTGATATTTTATTTGTATTAAAATGTTATTTGTATGTTAATAAATAAATAAATAAAGTTGCCCCGGGGGTCAGAGCAAGCCATAGGAAAGCAGGGCAGTGGTGGTGTACGCTTGTAATCCCAGCACTTGGTAGGCAGAGCTAGGTAAGTCTCTGGGTGTTCAGGGATACAGCCAGCATTGGATACACACGCCTTTAATCTCAATACCAACCATAGAAGACCTGGAGGTCTATATAGACAGGCTGTGACGCGGTGGTCATGTGGTTGGGTTTACAACCAATGAGAAGGCAGAACAGAAACTCTATACAAAGACTTTAACACAGGAAGTAAGGCTGGTTAGGAGAGGTAGGACCACCGGAGGAGGAAGGGTAAGGTTTTAGCTCTTAGCTCTGACCTCTTGGCTTTCTTTCTTGCATTGGTTCTGTGTTTCTTATTTAATAAGATGGTTGGTTACATCTACAATTTTTATGTTTTTGTTTAATATTTGTTTGGTTTTACATTTATCAATATTATATAAGAAGCAACCAAGTACAATAGTCTTCCACAACAATACAATAGATTCTTTTTAAAAATACTCTTCTTTCATCTATTATATCCTGACAGCAGCTTCTTCTCATGAGAAAGAGGCCATAGAATCAATTGATTGAGTATTAAAGGGGCTCGCAGAAATCAGGGAGTCTTTAATGGTCTGACCTAGGTCTTCTGCATATATGGTATGGCTAAGTAGCTTAGTGTTCTTGTGAATCTCCTAACAGTTGGAGCATGGACTGTCACTGACTCTTTTGACACCACGGGACCCTTTTCCTCCTGGTGAGTTGCCTCATCCAGTCTTGATTTGGTAGTTTGTGTCTGGGCATATAGTAGCATATTATTCCAAGTTTGGTTGATATCCCTGGGAGGCACCTGCTCTTTTCTGAGAGGAGATGGATGAAGGGAAGATCTGTGGGAAAGAGGAGGTGTAGGGGAGAAACACTAGTTTTGATAATAAAAAACATAGAATATAGAGTTACTAAATCAGAAATTTGTGATTAATTGTCCAATTTAAAATTATACTGACATACAATTCATATTAAAAATCAGTAAATATGCATCCTTAAAATGCCAGTCTGTTTCTTTTTCCTCTATGTTGTTTTATTTGCAAGTTATGTCACATGAGTTTAGTCAAGATAATTCTCTTCTTCCTTGGGACATATACTTAACACAGCATCAATAACACATTATGTTCTTTTTTTTTAATGAATATGGGGGAGAGATTTTGGTCAGAAATTTCTTAAGGCATGATAGTCCTTGCCTATAAACCCAGCACTTGCAAGTGGATGCAGGAAAACCAGAAGTTCAAAACCAGCCTCAACTACACAGCCAATACAAGGTCAGAATGATTATAGTTCTCTGTCTCAAGACAGGGAAGGGATGGAGGAAAAAGAGAGTGTGTACGTGCGTGGTGGGGGGACACTCCAGTATACTGTCTGGTTCTTAGCCTAAAGACATTTGGATAATGATCACTTAAAATTATACCTTTATTTTTCAAATGGACCCTAACTTCCTATTCCAGGAACTTTGGAATCTTCCATAATTTTACTTTCCTTCCCTCATTTCTTTCCTCTAATTTCTTATGCCTCAAATAGAACACATATTCTCTCTATTATCCAGAATTATAGAAATATTCACTCTTTTAAGTTCTCTTAATCATGTAGTTATGTGACCATGTAACACATTTTCTCATTAATGAAGAAATTAGGAACTTCTTTTGTTTCTGTTTTTTTTTGTTTTGTTTTGTTTTGTTTTTGAGACAGAGTCTCTCTCCTGGCTCTGGCTGTCCTGGAACCTACTATGTAGAATAGACTGGCCCCCAACTCACAGAGACACACCTACCTCTGCCTCCTAAAGGCATGTACTACTATGGATGGCAAAATTAAGAACTTTTAAAAAGCAATTCCTCTGTACAAAATGGTTGTTATCATTTTTCTTATATGATTAATGCATATGAACTTATTTCACTATCACAGCTCACAGATTTCACAGTAAAGCATTGTTTTTGTTCTTATCTTGCTGTGGGAATTACTAGGTAAACATGAAATTTATTGAAGATACAGTAGATCCATTTTGTTTTGCCTGCTCACATAAAACAACATTCCACTGAATATGCTATCATTTTAAGACAAGTTTATAAGATGTAAATTTTAAATATCAAAAATGATTAAATGTTTATAGTAATTTGTATTTTTTAAAAGTAACTACAAGTGTCATATCTTTTCTCAAAGATCTTTTTTCTCTTACCTAACATACTGAAAAGCAATATGTTTACTTTTATAAAGAAAAATTTTGATCTTGACTTAGATTAGTGAGAAAGAAAGTAAGCACAACCGCTTTGATGATATATTGCTGTAATGCATCATCAGAGCACTGCTCATGTGATAAACTACAATATTAGTGTAATACATCATCAAGAGTGCTGTCACTCTAAAAAAAGTATTAGTGTAATACATCAGCAGCTATCACCACTCACAACTACATCCAGCAGCATTTAATGGATTCTATTTTGCTGCATGTGCAGAGATGAACGAATACCTTCTTAAACATAACCTAGTATGACATGTTTAAATTGTCTTGATAATCTCACTCTGTCTTCAAACTTCCATTACATCTTTAGCCTTTCTGTTATTTGGTGTTTTATATTTATAAAATTATCCTGAGGTGTTAACATTTGGAAAACATGCAGTGTCTAATCTTTTCCAGTTTTCACACTGATAGCTCACTCTTCTTTAACAAGAAGCTGCATGAAGGACAATTAATAGGCACCAGATTGGCTTATCTATTAAACTGTCTTTTTTTTTCATTTAAATGTTTTAAATTTTTAAGAATTTCACACATAAGTACCTTGTTTACATCATTTCTACACTGTCTCTCCTCTTCCAACTCTTTCCATGTCCCTTAAAGTTCATGACATCTTTTTAAAAATTCTTTAATTATTATAGTCATGTACACATATCTATCTGTGTATGTATATACATATATAGATAGATAGACATGTATATGTGTATATACTCTCTGTAACACACACACACACACGTACACGTACACACACACGTACAGACACACACACACACACACACACACACACACACACACACACCGCTGAGCCCATTTAGTTTTCTTTTTGTGTGTATGTGTTTGTGGCTTCCTAATTGGAACTGGAGACCCTATCAGTGGGGTCACTGTTAGTCTAAAGAAGTCTGATTCTCTCTTTCTCAGCTTTTCATGTAAGACAGTCTTCTTCTAAAACAGCTTCTAGTATTGCATAATGATTCTCAGAAAACAAAACTAAAAACATTTGAAAGTATTAGGCACAGATCTTGTGAAACTTCTCACATATCATCAAAGACTCCCTATTGTGCCACACCACTCTTCTGTGAAGAACTTCTCATCTAATTACTTGGATGTGTCTTCTCGTGGAGAATTCAATGCCTATTTTCATTACTTCTAGTTTCTCTGTAGGAATGAAAATATTTTTTATTATCATTATCTAATATTCCAAAAGACTTGCATTCTTATGTCTTCTTTCCAAACATCTTTAATGGTTTTTTTCCTCTTTTCATATTAAAAATATCTGAATGTGAATGTGGATATCATGGTATTACATCTATGACTAAGGTTGGAACTTGTACAGATTTGAATTTTTAACACAGTCTTCTGTATGCCATTTATCTTGTGTTCCCACTAAGAGATAGTGAAAGAAAGCTGTAAATGAACTTGTATTATCTACTAAGAATTTCTGGTAAATTTACACATATACAGTATGTTCTTTATTGAGATATATTATGCAGTTTTAACATTGAACTACAAAAAGTTCCAGAATTTTCTTCAGAATGGCTTAGCATCACAGTTAATATGTGACTATTTAGATGCATAAATAGGAATAAGTAAACAATAAACAATATACTAGCAGTTATTGAATATAAATTTCAAGTAAATATGTATTCATCATATTTTTCTACCTTTCTTCATATATAAAATTCTAAGTGGCTCAAATAGATTTAAGGATTATATGAAAAGGTAAACCAAGGTCCATATATAAATCCTAGCCCTAACAAAAGAGAGATACAAGTGTTTGGAAAAATGTAGTTAAATTTGCAAAATCATGTGATAATGACTTAAATTAAGAATTGTTCTTTTTCATGGTAATAAACATTCTAATGGATTTTTCTTATTTTACAGATATAAATATCTCTTAATACTTTGATGTAAAATAATATGTTTATAATTTATTTTATACATCAGTATAAAATACTGATTTGGCATGTTAGTGATTAATAATTAGAATTTAATTGATTATTTTTACAATAACAAACAAACAATTTTAATATTATGTGGTATTTTACAATATTACTAATTATGTTCCAGATAATCAAAACCCATTAATTATTAAGGAAGATACTTTTCTCCAGACTAAATATAAGATTAAGAAAAAATTTCAGTTATTATTTATGCATTAATATCCAAATACTTATCACTCCATATCCATTTAAATGTGAAAAAAATACATTTAAAACAAATACTTTTTCATATCTTCAGGTAAGAAAATTCAAGCTTTGAAAGGTTGACTAAAAATAGGGTTAGAACATGGATCATCTGAATTAATTTCATGCCATCTCTCTGGAACTCACAGGGCTCAACTAGAATCTAGCTGGAAATGTTTTGTATTAGTACAGAATGAAAAGAAACATGAAAAGCTCTGATCTGAAAAGATTCCTATTACTCCTGCTTTCAAATTCATAGAAAACACTATGCAGTGTAGGTAAGGATGCCTTTAAAGGGACTGGGATAATATCTCTTCTGATATAGACTAGAATATTAGGAAATTTGATGGAAACCCATTGCTGCATATCACATCTTCAATAAGCATTGTTGGGCTTATCCATCACAAATATTACTACATAGCATTATAGGACAGTATGAAAAATTATGCCAATTATTCCTACATTGCTTTACTCTCTACTGATGTAAAATTACTGTTTACAAATTATGACCTCAATTTTTACGTGTCATTTACATGTCATTATTTGAACTTTAAGAGGAAAAGACACATTTGGTTTTATCAAAATTTGTATTTCTTTCACAGAGTAAAACGAATTGAATGTACCTTCCTCTGACTGAAATACTAGTTACATTTTTATGGTCCTATGAAATTCTTGTACTAAGAAATGCATGCTATTTTGAATAAACACTTTGCTTGAATATAATAATTTATATATTTTTATAGGATGTTGAATGAAATTTGGAATTCCACGAATTCAAGAATATTACACTTAGTTGATTTATTTACATTTATTTAGCGATTTGAGAAATGTTTTTTTAAGTTTCTATCTGTTTTCTTTATTTAAAAGGTTTTTTTTTTTTCATTTTACTTACCAAACAGTTTCCACTTCCTCCCCTCTTCCCGCTCACCCCCCATCCATTCCTCAGAGAGTGTAAGTCCTCCCATGAGGAGTCAACAAATTCTGGCACATCAAGTAGAGGCAGGACCAAGCCCCTCCTCCCTTTATCAAGGCTGAGCAAGGTATCCCTCCATAGGGAATGGGCTCCAAAAAGCCCATTTATGCACTGGGGATAAATCCTGTTTCCACTGCCAGGGGCCCTACAAACTGCCTAAGCCCAACTGTCACCCCATTAAAAGGGTCTAGTTCAGTCCCATGCAGGTTCCCGAGCTGTCAGTCCAGAGTCAGTGAGCTCCCACTAGCTTGGGTCAGCTGTCCCTGGTTTCCCCCGTTATGATTTTGACTCCCATTGCTCATATAATCCCTCCTCCCTCTCTTCAACTGAACTCCAGGAGCTTGGCCCACTGCTTGGCTATGGATCTCTGCATCTGCTTCCATCAGTTACTGGATGTAGGGTCTATGATGACAATTAGGGTAGTCACCAATCAGATTACGGGGGAAGTTATAAAGACTAAAATCCATTGAGTGTATAGATTGAAAACAATGCATGTTATACTCATAGATACATGCTTTATCTAGTCATCATCAGAGAAGCTTCCTCTGGCACCAGATGGGAACAGATGTCGAGACCCACAGCCAGACATTATGCAGAGATTAAATGGGTATTTCCATCAACTCCTTCCCCTCAAAGCTCAAGGAACCTCCTGGAACTGGAGGCAGAAGGAGTGCATAGAGGACACCAGGCGAACAATATTCTCTGAATCAACTAAGAAAGGTGCATATGAACTCACAGAGACTTAAGCAGCAAACACAAGACTGACATGGGTCTGCACCATGTCATTTCTGTATATATTATAGCTTTTAGCTTAGTTTTTGTTTTTTATGGGACACTTGATAGAAAAAGTAGATCCATAACTCTTGTGCCTGCTCCTATGACTCTTTTTCTTCTGTTGGATTGCCTTTCCCAAGCAACTTTGATATGATGGTTTTTCCTTTCTCTTATTATATATTTTATTTTGTCATGTTTGGTTATTATCTCTTAGAAGCCCATCCTTTTCTAATGAGAGAGAGAAACGGAGTGGATCTAGAGGGGAGTTGAGGTAGGAGAAATGGAGAAAATCTATTTTCAAAAAAAGAAAAAAGTCCATGCATGAGTCTAGATAAAATAGACCTTTTACAATTCAGTCTATTTGGAAGACTACATAAAACTAATAATTGCCTTTTAAAATTATTTAGTTCAGAAATTTGTGATACAGACATTAATACACACAGAGATTTATTATTTTCAATCTGTATATCAAAGAAGCTTAGATTCCAGGAAGAGAATAAGATAAATATCCATTCTTTAATTGCTAGCTTAAAGGAAAACACACAGTGGGGTCACATGCAACTTTCAGGTAGTAAATGCTATAACAAGTATAAAGTGCTAGGAAGTAGATAAGAGCAAGACTAAGGAAATCTTGCATCATATCTTTAGTATGTTGAACAAGATGATATCTAAAAAGAAATTCAAAAGAACAACTAAAATTACTTCTGTAAATTTAGAGGAATAGTTGGGTTTCCTATTTTAGTTAAAAAGAATAAGATGAGTAAAATTGTCAACTTGAAAGACAAGAAAAAAAGAAAGACAAGATATTCTTACGTTGAATAATCCTCTGTGACTTGAGAGTTGATTGAGAAAATGGGGAATTGCATCACATAACCAATATTGCCCAGCTGTTCAATAGGAGTATAAAAATGTTTAATCTTGGAAAGAGAGTATCATTTATAAGGTAACATTATAATATTTTCCTTCTTCCACTGACAATTTACCTAAAGAAACCTGAGATATACTAGGATAAAGACCTGAATAAATGATATTTTTACTGCAATGAAAATTTAAACAGGTTTTTTGCTATTTAACAATTAAAGTGCTTTTATTTGAATTCCTAAATGCTTACTGAATCATTAGAAAAAATATTTTTAAAATTGTTTTTAAGGCCGAGTAGTGGTGGCACATGACTTTAATCTCAGCACTTGGGTGGCAGAGGCAGGCAAATCTCTGAGCTTGAAGTCAGCCTGGTCTACAAAGTGAGTTCCAGGACAGACAGGACTATAAAGAGAAACTCTGTCTCAAAGTACATACATACATACATACATACATACATACATACATACATACATAAATGTAAGAAAAAAGACAACACCAGCACAGGGCCTCCAGGCATAGAGAGTCATAGCAGAATGCAGGGCATACGGGAAGTACTGAGGAATGTGTTGTCTATCAGATAGGGACAGTTATTGCAAACAGTAGCATATTATGTGAAGACAATGAGAGACTGATCACACACTTCAGAATACCAGTCATACAGAGAAGACCAACGCCTCAAACTATATGACAACCTTCTCAAGAACATTGCAAATACCTCTGTTGAAAGAAGAAACGTTACTTGAATAAACACATGGAAGGAATAAAGAAAACCTCCAGATGTTCATGTCTTAACATAGAAACGATACAAAAAAATCAAATCAATGTGTTTCCTTAACAAATGAATAAACCAAATTAGTCAAAAGGAGGACAAGGCCCAAATTAACAAAATTGTAACTAGAAAAAGAGATATTATCACAGATATCATTGAAATTCAAAAACCTTAAAGATATATCAATTTAAAAACCCATATTTCACTAAATATAAATGTCTAAAAGAAAATGAATTTGTAGATGTATGTGATGTACAAAAGTGTAACCAAAATGAAATAACTTATACAGATCTGTAACCATCAACAAGACTGAAGCTGTAATAAAACCTCCTAATGTGAAAAAGTCAGGAATATTATTGCATCAATGGACAATTCTACCAAAATATTTAAAAAGGTGTAAAACCAATGAAACTCTAATTATTCAATGAAATTTAAATAAGGAAAACTTTTAAATACCTTTTTAAGAAAGTGGTGTAACTGTGATACCAAACAATAAAGATGCAACAAAAAATGAAAATAACAGCTCAATCTCCTTTTTGAACATAGAAGCATATATTCACATTAAAATACACCCAAACTAATGAAGTTCCCATCAAGAATATTCAGTGTGACTGACTGCACAGTTCTCATTCCAAAGAATCAGAGATGTTTCAACTTATGTAAATTGGTAAATGTACTTTATCACCTGAATGTATTCAAATATGAAAATTAATAGACACAGAAAATCCTTTTGATTAAATCCAGTATCCCATCAAGTTAAAAGACAGAAAGAGGCTAGAGATGGAAAGAGCATACTGTGACAGCAAAGTCTGGTAGAGGGAGACTGAGTTTCTGCTAAGAGTGTAGAACCTGTTAAGCCATCCATGTTCCAGTAGAAGACCTCACACCAAAGAATGAGTAAACAGCACAAATTATACTTCATGTATGAAAAAATTAAAAAGGACTCTAAGCTGGTTGAGAAGGAAGAGGGGTTATAGATTTGGAAGGCACTGAGTTATGAGATGAATATGATCAAATACAAACTTTTAAATGAACTAATAAAATGCTTTAAATATGTCTGAAAATGTAGTCCTCACAGTATTTATAAATTTTCATATTTCAATAATGCATTCTAATTGTAATAGTATACATATATCCTTTTATACAGAACAGAAAATTGTAAATTTCAAATGCTTCTGTTGTAGAAGGATGCCATTGATTCAACATAGTGAGTGATCATATTAAAGATCTCCCTTCTTTCCCAAAATGGTCTCTAAATTTCAGAAGCATAGTAATAAAGCATGAATGATTGATGATTTCTTGTTCAATAGGATAGTGTTGAAAGAAAAATATGACTTCAATAGGAAACCTGTTAGATACCCACAGTTTGACTTGCAACTAGCAGTTTCCACTCTATTTAATATATAAGTTATTAGAATCTGTATAATTTTGCAAACTCTATTTATGCAAAACCAATGTATATTGTTAAAGTATTTGATAGATTTATGATAAATGTTAAGGGAATTTTTGGTAGTAGGAAGTCTTCCATGAGAAAAGATAAACCTTGGAATGTATCAGCTGTTCTCAAGATATTTACCACAGTGATACTGTGGATGGTGATGAGAGCTGGATGGTCATTTATAAAGAAAGAAGTGTTCAAGGATTTTCTTATGTGCTGGAAACCTGCTAATTATGACCATTCTTCATTGATTCTGCATGAAAACAGAAGGTGTTTTTTTTTTTTTCTCCCAAATTTTTTTTTGGGGGAAAAAAAAAAGAAAACAACTCACTTGGATTGCAGTGAATGTAGTTTAGATACAACTTGTTTATCTTCTTTCACCTTTCCTATCAGAGACATCTGTCAGATTATTGCATCTCTTTGGCCACAGTGATGGCTTCAAGATGTATACAAAGCTTAATCTAAGCTGGCAGTCCTCCATAAAAGGAGATTTATGGAATTATTGCTGAAGCTCTTTCCTTAAGCCTACTCATGATAAATGTAGAAGAATCTTGACCTTTCCATGACTGTGTGTTACCAGAAACAATGTCAATAAAGAGAAATAGATTGTCAGAAGTGAAACAAAATCCTATTACTAGATATACTCTGTGTCTTTGAATTCATTTCAGAAATTTAATTTATTTACATTATTGTATTGATATATATATATTCAATATCAAAGTTTTATGATACCATTATCATAATGCTTTTAAGAATAGATATTTTCTGGTTTAAGTGTGGGCTAAGTGGTATTATGGTAAAACTGGGAAACTAATCTTGCATTTTTCTTTGTATGGAGACAAGAAATTGATGAATTTTTTTCTTATTATTTGTCTTTGAACATTTTGAGTGCTATTTGGCTAGAAAGAATTTTGGCTCTATTTTAATATTAATTATGACTCAAGTGCATTATTCTGCCTAAATGAAAATTAGTACTAAAGTAGTAAGATATCCAGGAAAAACAATTAAAAATAGATAGGATCTCCAAATCAGATGAGAGAAGCCAATGCACCCAACAGTGAGGAGAATTTGTGAGAAGAGGTTTTCCCACTGAGTCTTTCAAACTGTATTGTTGTCAGATTTATTTTTATAGGCATAGTTTTTAATATATTTCTTTATTTATTGCACATAATTCATTATATGTAGTGTTGAGACTCATGTAATGGTTCCTTTCAAACTATGACTTTGCACATAATTCACCACTTCCCATTCTTCCATCTGTTTCCCTGCTTCCTTTCTCATTGCTGCAAGTCTCCTCTCTTCTTTTTTTTTCAGGAGTCTACTCCCTTTCCTCAACAGAAGGAAAATGAGGTGAAAGTTTTTATTTATTTATTTTTTATTATTGGTAAGAACATACTGCAAGTGGAATTTCCATAGGATATTACTTGCATCAAATAACTTGTATGAATTTACCAGCGAATAGTAGCCACATTTTATCTTTTTTTTGTTTATTTGTTGACTAAGTTGCTTAGTTAACAAATATTTATCATTAGCTAATTCTGCCACTTATATAACTTAAGGTATTTCTGATTAATCAGTTGGGATAAAATCAAACAAACAAAATTCAAAGTACCACCAAGTTATAGCTTCAGGAAGTGTACAGTCAGGGTTCTACTGATCAACTTCATAAAAGGAGAATATGTAGGATTTTTATATCTAGTTATTTGCTTTTATTCCACACTGAGTCTACCATCTACAAGACAAAAAAATGTGCTCTATGATATTCTACACTCAGTATTTAATATGGCATTTGCAATATGAAAAATATCTAATACATATTTTTCACTTAGGTTGAATAAAACCACGTACTTTTGCCTTTGAAAACTCTGTGTCCATCTTTATTCTTCACCAGAGTTTAGACGATTTGGGGAGGACATTACTCTTTCCCAAAATGTTATTCCTCCTCAGATATTCTTAACATTTTCTCTAATAACCTCCAATCTTCCCAGATTTTTTAAAACAAAGATTACCTTTCTGCTATCTCAGCTATAGGAACATATATATATATGTATATATATATATATATATTTTTTCGAGACAGGGTTTCTCTGCGTAGCTTTGCGCCTTTCCTGGAGCTCACTTGGTAGCCCAGGCTGGCCTCGAACTCACAGAGATCTGCCTGGCTCTGCCTCCCGAGTGCTGGGATTAAAGGCGTGCGCCACCACCGCCCGGCAGGAACATATATTTTTATGTTAAGAATAATTGCTGTCTCGATTCTAATTTCCATTCTGAGTTTTTAACACTTTTTGGAGCTGTTAGTTTAAGGCTACCTGCATTTTCTGATCTAAACTAGAGAAACTTTCTTTAATACAAAATGGTTTGAAGGATGGGAGTTATATTACATTGTTGTCTTCTAATTACAATCAGTTATTTTTTTAATCTGTTGTAATTCTTATTTAATCAAATATGGAAACACTAGTAAAATATTCTAGAGCCAATAAGAATTATTTATTCCTAATTAAGAAACATCTTCAGAGAGATAAAGGGAAAAATAACCCTTTTAAAATTTATTTATTTCACTCTTATGGTTTCTATTTTAAAGATACACTGTTTGTTTTCTTTGCAAGCTATCCTGAAAGTAAGACTTGTAATTCTCATCTTCAGTGAAGCTTTTCTCCAGTCTCATAGTTCTTTAATGCCACTGAAAACCTCCTTGCCCTATCTACTGCTCCATCTCACTACATCGTATCAATCAGATTTGTGGTTAAGAGATTGAATTTGACATGAGTGGCCACATCTTTCAGCTGCTTTATTTCACTTTAAAATATCCATTCTTTATTTGTTATGAACTCTCTGCACAACAGATTTCCTATCATGTCCTTAATTGAAAAGTCAGATCTGGACCATGGCTCATTTTCTATGTGCTGTGAGAAACAAGTGCTGAATGATGCTGGCAGGATTGTAGTTTCATTAAATTTCTGTCTTATACATTGTGCTTTTGAAAATTTCTGTAATCTCACTAGTAATGACAAGGGCTGATCAGCATAGATGCCTAGTTTTAAGAGATTGAATCAAAATCTGCCCATTCTGAATTTCCATTCACATCAGTTCTGCACTCCTCCTTTACTAGGTTATATATCACTAGCTCAGCATCTCCTTCAAGGAAGGGTGTTAGTGATTCTCCTGCCTGCAGGATTGTTCAACTCAGCACCTTGCTACAGAATACATTCTTCTCTAACCCTCAAGCCCTAACACATATCAGGAACTCCCCTTGATGTATCACCACTGTTCATCTCATGTCTTATGACATATTGGCAATCATGAAACTTTCACCCCAGTTTGCAGTCAATAAAGAGGTATAATCAAGGAGTTTAAGTGAAATATAATACATTTGAAATAGTATACATTCAAGTCCTACCAACCTAAAACCTACACCTTGATAATAGTAGAAGACAAATTTGACAAACAGCAGATGATAAATTGCCCTTTTGTGATTCACAGCCTTGTATATAGAAAATGGAACTATTTGCAGGCACTGAGGATCAAAGAATGAATAGCCCAATTGTCTCTGCTTCACAAAAGTGATGTCAGTAAGCTTCGCACAAGGAAAACCCCAAAGACAGTCAATGTTGTCTTAAGTCAGCTGGAGAAAAGTGAAAAGTGACACGGATGATGCTTAGCCCAATTTTTCCTGGTCATCGAATGTTAGATGACAAAGAGTTTAGTGCTTGCACCTGTCTCCAATTTGTCATCTAGTTAGGAATAGAAATGGGTTGCCCTTCTGAAAGTTTCACATTCCTTCAGATGGTGCCAGCCTTTTCTCATGAATTACCAAACTGTTCCACAGTCTTTGAAAGGGTCACATCCATACATTTTAAAGAAGATGGAATCCATCTTAAGGTATCCAACAGTGACTTAATTGATGATGTTAAATTGTAAAGAAAATATATAGTCAGTGAGTATATTCTTTGAGGTAACATTTGTATGGTGATATTTTATTTGTGCTGAAATGTGATTTTATTTGTATGTTAATAAATACAGTTCCCTGGGGATCCGAGCTAAAAGCGAGCCATTTAACAGAAGTCCAGCAGTGATGGCACATGCCCTTAATCTTATCACATGGCAGGAGGAGTCTGTGTGGTCAAGGACACAGCCACATGGTGACACAAACATTTAATCCCAGTACCAACCACAGAGACCTAGAGGTCTGTATAGACAGGCAGTGACAAGGAAGTCATGTGGTTGGGTTTAGAGTCAGTGAGAAGGTAGAACATAAGGTCAATAAAAAAATAGGTCACATAGGAGAAGGTCTCTCTCTCAGGGGAAGGATGGTAGCAAGTTCTAAGCTAAAGGCTCTGATCTATTGGGCTTTTAACTCTGTATTTGGCTCTGTGTTTCTTATTTAATAAGACCGTTTAGAATTTCATCTACACGTTTGAGATATCACAGCTGGTTGTATTTATATATTTGTTCAACCTGTCTTCATATATTTTTTCAACTTCATGGTGCCAGGTTGACATATGTGAAATAAACTAACCAGCACATCTGTAGGACTGGCAGACCTTAGGTGCTATTGTGTAGCTATTTCTTCCAAGTTGAAGCCTTCACTCCATGAAGGAGGAGGCATACTCAGAGTGTCAAACGAAACTGAAGTGGGGAACTGAAACTCAGAATTGTCACAGGTGGGACCTAGGATTACACAAGCAGTGACAATCACAGGGACAGGAAGATTCTCTTAGCAGGCCTGCTGAATTGCAGAGATGTTGCGGGAGTCAGTTCTCCCACAAGCGAAGACAGGACTTTCTCTGAAGCATCAGACCTTGAGTCTCCAATGACACTGTAAGTTAATGAACTAAGTTGACTTGGGTGGAGTCATTTCTTTGGTTCTGTTTGGTTTGGATTTGGTGCCATATCTCAGGTGAAAAGACATTTTGTTCACATTTTCCAAAGGAAAAAAAGAGTTTATCAGTTTAACAGTTGCAAATATGATCTTTAAAAATTTGAATTAAATTGATAAATTGTGAGATGAGAGATATCTAACTACAGACATAAACAAAAGACCCATTCCTCTCCTCAGCTGAAATTTTCCAAGAACAATATGTGTTTAAGTATGTGTGCACATACACAATGCAATATCTTTCAAAAATGTTAAGCTAGTGAATTTTTATTTTTATTTAGTTCCAATTCTTTCTAGATTAAAAAAATACAATAAAACTGTTTAAATACTGTGTCCTGTTATTTTGAAACATCATCTGACACCACATTGGGTTAGGCCAAATTCAGATGAACAGAATGTGTGGGAAGAAAGCTGGAATGAAAGAGCTATTAGCATACGAGAATGTTACCAAAGTTTAATGAAATTCTGTGTTGTCATATATCTCAGAAGGTTAATACAATGCTTAACAGGCTGATAAAGGTGGTGAATCCCCTGGAAGAGAACTGCATCAAAGGCAATATAATTCCAGATTTATGGGCTTTTAAAGAATCACCAAGTAGGAATTCCTATCAGAAGAGTCTGGCAGTTTTATTCCCCTTTAGTGGGTTTTACTGTTTACCTGAAAACGAGAGCCATACTTTTCAGCTGCTGCTGTCTGTACTAAGGAAAGCAGAGCAATCTCCAAAGTCTCACGGCGACCACACATATTGGCGCAGAGACCACCTTGTGCTAAAATTCATAGTCGACTGTAATTGATAGCACTACTGTTTGTCATTCACATGATGCATCCATCATGTTGGTGAAGGCCTGGTATTCCTCATACCATTTAAGTAGACAGTTTACAAGGTATACTAGGCTGGCCTGAGGCAAAAGTATGGTCTCACTCAAACAACAAAACATGGAAAAGGTGAAGTATCCTAAAACAATAGATGGCTTGCATTTGGAAACTGCATGGAAGTGCATAATAGGGAGCATAGAATCTCTGCCCTGTGTGAATATTGCATAACTTTGCTACTGCAAACCCTCATTTCAATGTCTGGAGGGTGGCTCTGTGAAAATTGAATATGCAAATAGATGAAGCAAATTAGAGCAACTCCCAGTAGTCTTTTTGGGATTTTATTCTCATTAAAGCCTGTTATATCAATAAATCTTACGTTGCATAAGATAGGGATATGTGATACAAATATTCTTTGCCAAAATGTTGGCTCCAAGTGCATGGAAGTTATATCTAAAATATGTGTTATTAGTATTGTTATTGTTGTTGTTGTTTAGTAGCATTATATGCAGTATTAAAATATGGTCATTTGTGTGAAATATGGTAATTAGCATAAATAATTTCACACACACAAACAGACACTCAAAGGCAGAGAGAAATAGAATCTCTAGGGCATAAGTATTATTTGTAATTTGTACTGGTCCCTTAATAACATTTACTATGAAAGAATATTTCAAATATTTGTAATCGGATTGGCAAGCACATAGTGTCTACAATGTGCCAGACACTGTTCATGTGTTCCTCACTCTATCTTCATAGTACACATATAGGTCATCTTGCATGTTCATGTACAAAGAAGGGAAATGACTTACTAACATGTCTGATTTTTATGAAGGTCCAATCATAGGTACTGTCCCCTGGACATGAACCTAGAATTTTTGTTTTAGGACATGATTGACCACTATGCATTCTCTCTCTGGTAAATTGGCCACTAATATAAAGAAATCCCCCTTTGTCAAGCAATATGACTCAGCTGGCAGTGCCTAGACACCATCTTGAGAAAAAAAATATATTATTAAAAACAAAGCTATTCCAGAAGTCTGAGATCAAGGAATATCAAAAGGAAGGGGAGATTCAGTTTGGCTAGGCACAGACCTTGGATGTGGGACAACCCAGAAAGGCAGTTCCAGAGATCAAGAAGGCTGGATATTCATAAACTGAAGCAACCAGGCAGTGGAGGAAGAGGCTGGCTCAGTATAGAAAGTGCATAAGGAAAGCTAATCCCACTCTCCTTGGACAGAAATAGAACTTATCAACTGACAATTAGCCTGAAGTTTGATATCTCTTTGCCTAAGGTGGAGTTAGTGAATTAAATTTTGGAGCCATTCCTTAGATGCTGGACATTGTAAACTGAGTGGCAATAAACATGTTTGAGCAAGTATTGGTGAAGAAGGAAGTTAAGTCCCATGGGCAAATTCCAAGGAATGGTATCGCTAGATCAGTCATATGGTAGATTTATTTTTACTTTTTGAGAATTCTCAACACTGATTTCCAGAGTGGCTGTGATAATTTGTGATCCCGCCTCCAGTGAATGAGGATTCCCCTTTCTTTACATCCTCACTAGCATGTTTCAAGTTCTTTTGTTGATCTCGGCTATTTTGCCATGGATGAGATGAAGTCTAAAAATTATTTTAATTTGCATTTTTTCAACTGCTGATGATGTTGAACACTTTTTGAGATACTTCTTAGCCTTTTCTATTTCTTCTTGAAATAAAAAAAGAACTGTCCGTTCATGTCTTAATGCTTTAATTGGGTCATTTGTTTTCTTGATTCTGCTCTTATAGTTATAACTTTGTAATTATGCATATTAATTCTCTGTCAGGTATATAGCTGAGAAAGACTCCCTCCTACTCTGTGGTCTTATTTTTCACTTGATTATTTTCTAAGCTTTACTTAAGCCTTTCAGTTTTATGAGGTCTGAGTTTTCAATTGCTGCCCTTAATTCCTGGGTCATGGGCAAATGCAGTTCTACTCAGAGAGTCCTTTTCCTACACAAGTGTCTTGTAGACAATTGCCAATGTTTGGTTCTGGCGGTTTTAATGTTTCAGTATTCACATTGAGGACTTTAAACCATTCAGAATTGATAACTTCTTGAAAAGCATACAAAAGCATATTAAGTGATTATTGCTTTATTATCATTTATTTTTATTGCTATTTATTAATTTATTGTTGATGAGACTGTGTCAAAGCACATAATTATCAGGAGTCCATTCTCCCCTTCCATCCTATGGGCCCTGGCGACTGAACTCACATCATGAAGCATGGCGGCTAGCACCTTAATCGACTGAACCATTACTAGTCCTATTGCTTTTGATACTTTTCTTTTGTCCTTTTGTTAGCAAAGAAACTGCCAGATAGAAAGTTTCAAGAAAAAAATGGAAAGAAGAAAGAACTTATGGTTGACAAGGTATATTCAACTTAACCTTTAATTAGAGATTTTTTTTTATTTTAACTTTGAGGAATTGATAGCATTTGTTATTCAAATGTATTGTCTAGAAATATTTCAATAAATTTTTATTTTCTGACTTGAAATATTTCTTAACTGATAATGATAACTTGTTGCTCGTGACAATTAAGGAATCTTGCAAAGATTTAATTGAAAACCTTCTCCAAAAGCATTAGATTTTCTGAATTCAAAATAAAAACACTATATCTAGCAATTTCTACATTGCTAGATATTGTTTATATATCAAGCAATGTAGATATATTTTGTGCTAATAATAATAATCTTATAAGATGTTTAGTACCCTGTTTATGAGCAAAATCTAAACCAGAAGCTGTTCTATGAAGCTCATGTACTGGAATGTTCAGGGGCCATTGACCACACAGCTTCAGCTTCGTCCAAAAGTGAGACTCCAGAAGCTCCACCACATGACCACTAAAATACAATAAGTCTGTACCCATGCAGCATTTAACAACTGCTGATTAGGATGATCACTTTACATAACACAACTTTACTGTTTATTTTGTGCTTTGTTAAGGAGCACCTAAATGGTCATAGGAAATATTGACATCTATTTAGAAAAAAAATACATTGAGAATATACCGAATTTGAACCTAGAACTCAATACATCTTATGTATAATTTTCACATTATCAATGTGCTCTGCAGCAGTGATGAAATGCATAAATAACACCATGTGATAAGCCTACCACCAAGACCCAGACTAAGACTTTGTAAGTACTTCCTACATCCCAGGATACTGAACAATAAAAGTGTTAGAATGTGTAAAATTAAAGAGTTCAAAGCTAACCCATATTCATTTTCTTGTTGGAAAACCTTTGAATTTATAACATGTATAAAATTGTCAACTGATACCATTCCTTGACATATACCATAAGGACTCGATGCCCTTCCCCGAGAGACACCTGTTCATAAATTTTCATTGCTGCTTTCTTAACAATATCTTGGAAGTGGAAACAACCTAAGTGTATGTTAACTGGTGAATTGGTAATAAAAATGTATAACATATACATAGTGGAAATACTGGTCAAATGTAAAGGAAAGTGAAATCATAAAATTTGAATGTATAGGGATGAAACTGAAGATTATACTAAGTGAGGTATCCCAGACCAGACAGACAAATTATTGTGTTCTCATTTATTTGTGGTCCCTAGCTTTGAAACTTTGGATCTGAGTATATAACCTGAAGTATCTAGAACAGTAGAAAGGGAACAAGGGGGAGATGAAGAGAGAAGTTCTAGGGACAGGTTTGTAGGAGATAAATGATATGAAGGAGGTAATAGATGAAAATGAGTTCTTTGAAGATGAGGGCAGAAAGTTAATACAGAGAAAGAGAACAATAGGACAAATGAGAAATAAGTAACAATAAGGATATTTTAAAAAGTTATAGGGAATGGTTTTATAAGCTTACTGATAAACTTTGTATAATATATGTGTGCATATAGTAGATGCATGGCTGTGTGTATGTATATACATACATACATACAAACACACACACATACACATGTACACACATACACTCGCACACATGGGGGTCTCCTCCAAATAATCATTCATTATCTAGTAAAAGCTCCAGGTCTGGTATGAAAAATCTGTCAAGTTGTTGGATGAAGGAAAACAAGAGTCTTCCAAATGATATAAGCCATTTCCATTGCCCTTGTTGACTTTGAAAAATAGAAGGTAATGTCATGTTGCTAAAGATATAACATGCCTCAAATACAGGACTTGATGAAATTGAGCTGGAATAGACTTTGAAACTTCAACCCCAATGACTGGCTTCGATATTACCTGAAGATTCTCTATAACCTGCCAAGGAAAGGAAGCAATTGGTAGTCCTACAGAGTTGTAAGCCAACAACACAAAAATGACAGAACTAGTGAGATATCTGCAATAATGCAAGATTGGCGCTTTCATCTTTAGGTTAATTAAGGATGTCTAATTAGATTTGTCTGATCAGCAAGAGAATTTATGCCTGGTACCATGAACATGCCAACTACCTATGGTTGGAGAGGCTAGAGATCTGAGAGAACCTACTCTTTCCATTTTCTTAAATTAACATCATTTCTGTTTTCTAAATCCTTGTCCTTATACCCACAGATCAGTGTAGCTCTCACTCATCACCAAAGAAGCTTCCTTTTGCAACAGATGGAAACTGTAATGGAGATCAACAGCTGGTCAACTCCTACACATAAAACTAAGGAAGAAAATATGGAAGAGTGGACAAAACAGTTTTTGAGTCAGGGAGCTAGGATACCTATGATATAGACAGTATCTCTTAGATATTACAGGGAAACTGCACCAATTAAATCGTAACAACAATGTTTTCCTGAAGAAATCCAGAATAACGACACAACTATTTCATATGCAAATGTGCACAGGAGAAAGTTCACTTGCTCTCAGCCCTAAATGAAGACTTACAGGTGTTCAAAGGCTGCTAAGATGGAGAATTAAGTTTCTACATGGATGATCTCCTGCATAGGATATCCAAATCCATATGGTTCTCTCTGGACATATGTATATACTAGTAAGTCAAAAATGACTCAATATATTGTATATACAGGCATATGTATGTATACATAACTATATATGCATAACAATAATAATTAAACACACATGCAAATATTTAAACCTCATAAAATCCAAATATGCCCATGTCTAAAAAGGCAGATATAATTTTGGCATTACTAAACAGAGCCTCAATGATTATGCATTCTTCAAAAGTCATCATGAAAATAATATTGAAATAGGAAATTGAATTGGAAATTACAAAATCTGTGGAAAATAACAAAAACAAGTCTGAATATTTGACCAGGAATAAAACAATGAAGTTTCTTTTCTAGAAAAGACTGATACCAGGGCAGGGTAGACTCTGTGAACCACACAGCTCATTTTACTACTGATTTCTCACAGATATAATAGAGAATTCACAAGTAAAGAAACTCTTCTGCCGGGCAGTGGTGGGGCATGCCTTTAATCCCAGCAATAGGGAGGCAGAGGCAGGCAGATCTCTGTGAGTTCAAGGCCAGCCTAGGCTACAGAGTGAATTCCAGAAAAGGCTTCAAAGCTACACAGAGAAACCCTGTCTCAAAAAAACAAAAAACAAAAAAACGAACAAAAAAAAGAAAGAAAGACAAAAAGAAAAACAAACTCTGGTGTTGGATACTTTGTTTTTTTCTAGCAAGTCTCAGTATATTTTAAATCTTGTGAAACATGCAGGATTATATATATATATATTCATATTTTTGTCTTAATTTCACCTATAAGAAGACCAATGTTAAGAAAGTAAACTGTGAAGTGATATTTCTCTGTGTTTCTTTTTTAAAAAAGGTTTTTTTTTTCCATTTTACATACCAACCACAGTTCTCCTTCCCTTTTCTCCTCCCATTCACCCCTGACCTTCCCCCACTCCACCCCACATCCATTCCTCAGAGAGGGTAAAAGGCCTCCCATGGGGAGTCAACAAAGTCTGGTATATCAAGTTGAGGCAGCACCAAGACCCTCCTCACTGTATAAAGACTAAGCAAGGTATCCCACTCTAGGGAATGGGCTCCAAAAGGCCAGTTCATGCACTAGGGATAAATCCTGATCCCACTGCCAGTGGCCCCACAAATTGCCCAAGCCACACAAATGCCATCCATTTTCAGAGGGCCTAGTTCAGTCCCATGTAGGTTCCCCAGCTGTCAGTCCAGTCAGTGAGCTCCAGCTACCTCAGGTCTGCTGTCTCTGTGGGTTTACCCATTATGATCTTGATCCCTTTGTTCTTAAATCCCTCTTCCCTCTCTTCTACTGGACTCCAGGAGCTCCACCCAGTGCTTAGCTGAGGATCTCTGCATGTGCTTCCATCAGTTACTGGATGAAGGTTCTATGTTGACAATTAGGGTAGTCATCCGATCTGATCACAGGGGAGGGTCAGTTCAGAGACCCTCTCTACTATTGCTTGGAGTCTTAACTGGGGTCATCCTTGTGGACTCCTGGGAATTTCCCTAGTATTTGGAATGTATTTTGAACTCTTGATTATTTATTACATTGTGGGCTTTGATATATTCTGCTCATGTCTCTTATAGTAAATCATGCCATGATCCACAGTGGTCCTAATTACTTTAATTAACTAGTCAATGCTGTGTTGGTATTGAATCTTAATTATGCATGCAGAAATGTAGATATATTTTACATATGTAAACAGAATTCTAGATATATTTTACATATGTAAACTAATTAGATTTTAAAGCAAATGCAGATTGAATTCTGCATGTAAAGGCCTTAGTTTTCACTCAAAATTTTCTAGGAATGTTTTAAATGAAATTCATACTAAAAATTATAACATTGCATCAATGACCTGAATACAGACTAAAGGCTCTTTCTATTTTAAATACAGTCATGAATACAGCATGGAATTCGTTTGACATTTTCAAAAATGGAGTTCCTTCTACCTCTTGTGTTGATTTAGTACCCAAGTCTGAGGAAGAGAGCATGATACTAGAATTGAAAATAAAAATCTTGGGATTTTACATAAATGAATATTGGATGAGAATAACAGTGAACACTTAATCTACCCAATTCTTTATAATTCTAACAAAGAAAAAAAAGTAAGCTCAAACTAATGCCAATGTCTTAGCTATTCCTGAAATTTTCTAATACATTGTAATTGAAAACACAGTGTAAACTCATTTCTAAACTGTGTTGGGCATATTTATACAGAAATATTCAATATTTTTTTTCTTTTTGAAATGCAAATATCACAAGACACCTGAAACTAAACTACAGCCTTGGTGGGATTTTTATCAGAACACTATAGGTAAGAATAAACAGTGCAACAAAAGATAAATGATGGTGGTCCCTTTGCTCCCAGCACAGACAGATTTGTGTTCACTCAACCTTAGCAAGAAGTTTCTTACTGCACTGACTAATGGGTAATGAAGAGGCTCATAGTGCTGAGAAAAAGCTTCTGTGAGTGGTTAGCTATAAATGGGCCATCTGAGTTCCTCTCCTGACTGGAGAAGACTCAGGAAATAGTACAAGAGAAGACTGGGAGAATGTAAGAGCCGAAGCATGGAGAAGAGTGCTGTGATGCTGGCCTCTGGACATGGCGTGGCTATTGCACACATGAACACAAATAAGCTTTTTTTGTCTGCACAGATTTACAAGTTGAAGTCTGAGAGAGACAGAACAGTCTTCCCTAAGAAGTTATCCAAGACCAGAAAACATGTCCAACATTATTAGTCATTAATAAACATGCTACATTATCATTCAACACCTATAAAATGTGTCAAATGTAGAAAACTAAAATATCCTATATGCAAAGAAATGAAAAAAAAAAAAACAACTAGGTCTTTCCTGTATCATTGGTGGATTGCAAAATGGTGCAGTCCTACTGGAATAGAAAGTCATTGTGTCTCATAAAACTAAATACAGGCTTACAGTATGATGCAACATTTATAAGGTGAATGAAAACTTTGGTTCACACAGTAATGTTTGTGTATGTCTGTAGCAGCTGTATTTATTACAAGGAAGAAACAGAAGCAATTCAGGTAGACCTCAGAGGGTACATTATCAACTGCAGTAAATCTATGCAATACTATACAATTATATGAATAAAGAGAAAGGGGGAGGATGACACAGAGAAGCTTATTGATGCTATAAAAACTTAGATGGCTATTTTGGGCACGCATTTGTATGTGTGGTGTATGTGTATGTGTGTGTGTTCACATGCAAGTGAGCACATGCGTCTACAGGTGTGCATGTGTGAGGAGGTCAGAGGTTGACATGAGATGTTTTCCTCAATCACTGTCCAATTTATTTTATTGAAGCAGATTCTTCAACTGGCCCCAGAGTTCACTGATTTAAACTCTCTACCAGCTAGCCCCAGGGATTAGTGAAGGCTTCCAGGTGCCCATAGCTGCTTGGATATTGAAGACGTGGATTCAGTTTGAATACTTGAACAGCAAATGCTTTGTCCACTCCTCATGCCCTTCTGATAGCTTTTACAGAAATTGTACTAAATGTACTAAATGAATTAATTCATTAGCATACATTTCTGAAAGAGCATAGTAGAAGGGGAGAGAAAATTTATGGTTGTGAAGAGTTGAAATTTTTTAAAAGGCTGAGAATGTGAACGTGCTGTAAAAGAGAAGGTACAGGAAACCTTCTGGTTGAACTGCTAAAACATGAACTGTGATTAGTTACACAAATCTATATATGTATTAAAATTTCACAGAATTAATTCACATGCACACAGTCTGGTTTTTTATTTTATTTTATTTATTTATTGTTTGTTTGTTAGTTTGTTCAAGACAGGATTTCTCTGTGTAGTTTTGGTGCCTGTCCTGGATCTCACTCTGTAGACCAGGCTGGCATGGAACTCACAGAGATCTGCCTGGCTCTGCCTCCTGAGTGCTGGGATTAAAGGCATGCACCAAAGCTGCCTGGCTCTGAATTCCTATTAAACTGGTGAATGATAAAGAAGAAAGACCTTGTTGGAGAAAGTGTGTCACTGAGGATGAACTTTGAAATTTCAGAAGCCCAAGCCAGGTCCAATGGCTCTTTCTCTTCCTGCTGCTACCTGCAAATCCAGATCTAGAACTCTCAACTTCTCAGCATCATGTCTGCCTGCATGCCATCACACTCCCCACCATAATGACAATGAACTAAACCTCCAAAACTGTAAGCAAGTCCCAATTAAATGTTTTCTTCTACAAATAGTTTCCATATTCATGGTGTCTCTTTGCAAAAATAGATCAATGATTAGACAAACAGAATTATGAGATATTTCTGTATAGCTTCTACAGTTTTATCTCAGATTACAAGTGAGGGGGGGGACAGGATGAATTTTAATTTGTGTTGTGTAATGTTTTCCTCCAAGATTAAAACCTACTATCTTGGATGAAAGTTTGTTAAGATATAGCATGTTAAAGGGGAGTTCAGAACTGGCCTGGTGGTGCACTCCTTTTATTGTAGCATTCTGAATCTAACCTGGTCTACAAAACTAGTTGCAGGGAAATGGGGGCTATGTACACAGTTTCACAACAATATTTTAAAAAGGAAAGAAAAGAAACAGGGAGGTAAAATAACAAGGTATTCTAAAGAAGTTGCCTTAGGCTCAATCTGCCTTAAGGGAAGTGAA
This sequence comes from Peromyscus leucopus, assembly GCF_004664715.2. Classification (NCBI taxonomy): domain Eukaryota; kingdom Metazoa; phylum Chordata; class Mammalia; order Rodentia; family Cricetidae; genus Peromyscus; species Peromyscus leucopus. The sequence continues at coordinate 50,553,035 of NC_051064.1, forward strand.
CAACAGGGTGGTCTAAGGGGCAGGAAATAATCTACACTGCCAGGAAGCTCCTTCAGCTCATGAAATAAACAACCCAAAGGCTTCAGGAATTTCTTGACACTGAGTAGGTTCACTAGGCTCGCTTCCTAACCATATATAAGCAATAACAACTGCTGAGCGATACTACCAGACAAGCTGAATTGCTGGAAGCAGCTCAGACCAACTGAGCTGTTTGAAAAAGGCAATCTAATCTGCTGTGCTACCTGGACATTGCGTGGTGGATTCCAGGTTTCTAGATTCCATGACTCATGCTGGAGTAGGATTTTATGATGCAAACCTCTTTGAGTTATTTCTGTTTTTCTAAGTAATTCTTCACCTATTCTCCTGTAAGCAAACAACCCTCAAGTCATGCATTCACAAAGTTGGACTTTGATGGCATCTGTACAATGGTATAGAAGTATTTTTGTTTTTTGTTTTTTGTTTTTTTTAATCTTCACAGGTATAATGTTACTCAACTTGGATCATCATATCTAAATGAGAGATTCCAGGGCTAACCCATGCCAAAGTAAACATGTAGGATAATAGACAGTCATAAATAAGAGGCTATATGTGGGAGCCCGTTCTGGGGTTCCTCGTGGCTTTACCCAGCAGGTCCGAATAGAGGATGATCAGGACCATGGGCCTGAGTGCAGGTGTCTGAGATGGCCTGCACTTGGCTGTGCTGGGGGAGGAGGTCTTTTGCTCCACCCCTTGGCGTCTCTATAAAAACCCTGGGCCAGAGACAGTCGGGGCCCGTTGGAATAGGTTCCAGGCCCTCTCGAGGCTATCCTTTATTTTCTATCTGTTTATCTCCGCAAGATTCTCCGCTATAAATCCTTCTATCTAATATTTCCTGCTGATCGCACTCAAGAAAACTCTGGGAAGCTGTGGGGTTGGTGGGTAAACGCCCCACAGAATGGCACCGTGAACAGGGACTAAAGAAAAAAAGGGACAAAGAAAAAAAAAAAAAAAAAAAAAAAGGACTAAAAAAAAAGGGACTAAAAAAAAAAGGGACTAAAGAAAAGGAAAAAAAGGGACGAAAGAAAAAAAAGGGAAAAAAGGGGGACTAAAGACAAATGAACAGGGACTAAAGACAAAGTAATAGGGACTAAAGATAAAGGAAAATAATAGTTTTATTACAGAGTTTTTGGTGAAAGTGCTGAGTCAGCCCTGCCAGTGGAAAGGCATGCCGGTGTTATGAAAAAAAAAAAAAATATATATATATATATATATATATATATATATATATAGGTGAGGCAGGGGTTTTATCCTCGAGAGAAAAGGAAAGCGGACTGGAAGGATGTCCAATGCTGCAGCGAAATTCTCTTCTGTCAAAATGTCTATCTTCTATCCCTTTCTCAAATTCTATCTGTGAAAAATAAGTAAGGTATAGGGTAGTAATATAGTGTAGGAAAAACTTAGAAGTGTAAGATTGTGTAGGAAAAAATAAGGCAACTAGACAGAGAAACTCTTCAATTTTCTAACTTTGGGGGCTTTGAAATCAAACTGGGGATAAAAATCTTTCTTTGGGCTTTACGGGTAGTAAAAAAGCTCCTCTTTGAGCTTATGGGGAAGAAATAGTTTCCTATGGAAGCTTTTGACCTGGGGACAGCTGAAATGCCAAATCCAAGCGGCAGGAGAAAGTAATTTCTCCCTGAGGCAAAAATGGGCATGTAAGAAGTCAAAGTTTAAAGTTGGGAAGTTTTGGAAAAAGTTGGTCTTTCTCCTGGGGGGAAAATCTTGCTCTTAAACTAAAAGCTCTTTTGGAAAATTTTGGGGGGGAAATCTCTCTAAAAAGCCTTAATCTTTCTCTTAAGAAACTTAAAAACTAAAGCTTCTAACCTCTCAGAAAGAAAAAAAAAAAAAAAAACTTTCTCTTAAACTCTAAAGCTTTTCTTGAAAAATTTGGGGGGAAAAACTCTCTAAAAAGCCTTAATCTTTCTCAAAAGCTCTCTTAAACTTAAAAACTAAACTTGTTCTTCTGGGAGATGACAAAAATTAGAATCACCTGAAGATTTTAGTATGGGGACCACCTGTGATTAGCTCTAAGGGAAAACAAACTTAAGACAGCAAAACCTCTCTAAGTTCTTTCAAGCTTTAACAATCCTCCCTGAAATGCAGGAGGCTGGAACAAGTTTCTAAAAACCTCTTCTAAGCTCTGTTTCTTCAAGCTAGTAAAAGACAGTGGGTCAGAGTACCCTGAGGGAAATGCTTGGGAGAGTGTGGGTAAAGAGCTACAGAGAGCCCAAAAGGGCAGCAAACTTTACCTGAGAAAAGCAAAAAAGCCAAGCTTTTCAGTTACAGCTGAGCTGAGGCAGCAAAGGTTTTGAGTGAGCATTTCAGAATGAAAAGGTGCTCCTAATCGCCCTAATGCAAAGATCCCCTGAAGCAATGCAAACTGTTAGCATTGTATCCTCGCTTTTGACCAAAAACCCAGAGGCTACTGGCCAGTGTCTCTGTGTTGGGGTGCATTTCGGGGATACTAGGGTCCCTGCAGTGGTAAACTTCCTGGAGCACAGAGCTGAGGCAGGAAGGTGCATGACCCAGGGGAAGATTGCTAATGAACAAACAAAGCTAAAGCCGGTCGGAATGGCACAGTTATCTGCTTTCCTACAAGTCCCGGGGTTGATAGGTCCACAAATGCAAAAAGGAATCTGAGAAAAGCTTTCCTATCAGAGAAAGGACCTTTCTGGGAAAACAGTAAAGCTGAACTGTGTCTGAAGCAGTCGTGCTGCCGAGTCAGAATGCTGTCTGGGGAAAGAGCCCAGCCAGGGCAGAACAGAACTATCCAGGAGTAAAGCTTTCTTTTCTGTCAGAGAAAGCACCTCTTTGAGAAAAGCTTTGTTTCGACTGATTCCTGATGAGGGAGTGTAGCCCTGAGGGGTGATTGCCTCTGGCATAAGCTCTGTCCTTGAGCACCCAGACAAGCAAACACAACCCACTGGGGGACTGGGCCAGGTGAAGGCCTGATGATGCAAAGCACCTATCCTAATGGGAGTTTAGAGATGGCAAAAACCTCCCTTGTTAGATTTTCAGTCTGTACGCAAACAACACAGACCCCGAAAACAAACGGACAAAAAGCTCCTACCTTCAGTAGCAGGGAAAGCCGCCACTGTAGTGGTGAAACTGTTTCTGGGGTAGAGGGGATACACTGAGACCAAACTGGGAACTGTCTGGGAGAAAGACTCTGAAGAAACAGAGGGGACAGATTCCTCCCCAGAAAATGCATGACCTGACAAAGCTGCTAGAGTTTGAGGCAGATTCGGGGGGAGAAAAAAAAGCCCCTACCTCCAAAGGCAGCTAGCAGAGGTACAGAGCCACAGACAGATACCTGAAGCTCTGCATCTGGGGGGGAACGAACAAGCAAAATGAGATAAATCAGTGGGAGAAAATCTCTGAAGGAGCTATGGAAAAGCTCTGTTGCAAATGATCTTGTTTTTCACTGGCTGGCTAAGGCAAGCACAAGCCCCGAGCAAAGTGGTTATCCGAAATGCCAGTCTCAATGCCGGCTAACGAGGCAGGTGTGGTTCTGATTCGGGGGCCAGTGTCTGAAGTTGAAACACCTGTTAAAGCCAGCTGAGGAGAATAGAAACCTCCCAATGTGCCATAGTTGAAAATGTAAAATGCTTGTTCAAATCTCCCATTGCAAAAGCAAAAAACTTGGTTCAAACCTCCCGGGCAAGAATTTGTAAGCAAGTCTGGTAAAAGAGAACCAGTTGACTCAGACCCAAAAAGAACTATGGGAAATGATATAAGGGACTGATATTATTATGGACTGATATAAGGGAAATGCATTCTGGGAAAGGTAGTTTTTCTGCTAAAGATGGCGACATTGCCCTGAAACACTTTTGTCAGCTCAAAAATACGTTCATGGTAAAATTAAAAAAAAGTTTTTAAAAGAATAAGGGGAAAAGTCGTCTAAGGGTTTAAGTGTCAGTTCCAATGAAAAATTGAAAGGATACGGAACTAGGTGCTTCGCGGTTTGGGGCTCCATTGGTAAAATGCCTTATTTACCCTAATAGCTGTGAAAAGTTTTTATGGCAGTTGGATGACAAAAAGCTATCTATAAGAGCAAACAAGCCACTTTAAAATCCTTAAAACAAGGGAAAGCAGTTTATACACTGAACGTTGTCTTAGATATGAAGAAACTTATGTTGAAATTCTTTGCCTTTTGAACAAACTGCCTGCAATGAGTAATTCCTTTGCAAATCTAATAAGGAGACAAGGAAACAGGCATTCAAAGGGGAATTGACTGCTTTATAGATGGGAAACAAACTTCAGAAAATCTAGCTGTCTTACAAAAGAGTCGCTTTACCTGAAAGTTCCTTATAAGAAATCAATGCAAAATATCACCGCTGCTAATAACATCAGGAGTTAAAGCTAATGAAGTGAAAATACTAAATCCTGAAACTCAAGTGAAATGGAAAGATCCCTACTCGGGATTATGGAAGGGTCCCGATCCTGTGTTAATGTGGGGTCGAGGACATGTTTGTTTTTTCACAAGAGAATGAAGCTTGGTGGTTACCAGAGCGTCTGGTAAGGAGCGTGGAACTAAGAAAAGTCAGTTCCAATGACATTTCCTATAAAGGAACCAGAATGAAAGCGGCTCTACTAGTATTTCTGAGTTTTGTCACTGGTTTAATGCAAACAGTGAGGAATAAGAGTTCAGAGCTGTGCCGCTTTTGGCTTTACTAGCTTCTTTAGAAAAATACCTTATATCACCTAATAGCTGTGCAGTATTGGCGAAGAGCTTTACAGCAGCTAAATAAGATAATTTCACACTCAGCGTAAAGTTTTTCAGTAGAACAAACCAAAAGTACTGCTGTGATAGAAACGTTTGTTTGAGTTGAAGTTCTTAGGGGAGCTATTATGAATTTGGGTGAAGGGACAGCCTCTAGTTAAAAACCGTTTACTGCTGACAGTGCATCTCTGCCAGTTCGAAAAGGCCCACTCACAACTTTGGGTGTGGCTTTGTCCTGAGAATGTTACAATCCCCTAGCAAAAAGTATCACAACTCTATAATGACAACACTCACTAAATCCCAGTGCTTTATAACAAAGCTAACTATAAACTGTAAACTTTAGAAATGATGTACATACTTCCTGTCTAGTTAAGAGAATCTTTCTGATAGAGATGGTGATAATTAAGAGTAAGAAGTAGAAAGACGAATATAAGATATGTGAGTTTGTAAAAATTCTGTCTTGTTAGATCTGTGTTAAGAAATCTTTAGGTGTTTGCTAAGTTAGATATATGCTAATGGTAGCCTATATAAGTTTTTAAAATAGATCAATAGAGCTCCTTTAAGAATATAAGCTTGTAAGAAGTATCTAAGGTAGTCTTAAGACATGTAGTAATAAGCTTGTAAGATGCTAGTTGTAAATGTAAGTTTAAATAAGAAATAAGATGGAATGAATATAAGTATATAAGAATTAATAGGAAATATATTTGCTAAAGTAGTTCTATAAAGTATAAATAAGTAGATGTTAATATGTTATATGTGAGTTTGTAAAAATGTGTAATGTTGAGTGAGTTTATGCTTAAGCACATGTTAGGTGAGTGTGTGAAAAAGTGTAAATGTTAAGTGTGAGTCTATTCTTAATGTATATGGTGAAAACACCTGAGACACAGGAGATAGTGTCCTAGTAGACTGCAAAGTACGCAGTCTGAATGGTTTCAAAAGCTCCAGAAGCCGCTAAGAAGCTAAGAATGGCAGACGCCAGAACCAGCACAAGGCATCCGCAGCTGAGATCTGTGGAATATCAACGCAGCACAGAAAAACCTGAGCTAACAGCAAAAACAGTGCGGTTTAAAATATTACTATAACTAAAAAGGTCTGTCTGTGAGAACAAAAGTTGCAGAGACGCTTGTTTGAACAAAAATTAACTGCAAAAAGTTTTGGTTGAAAAACGTCTCTTCATATTTGGAAGTGAAAGCCTGATACCAGAATTTATTTCTTGTTTGAACTTTTTGAACTTAAAATGAGATAAAAATCACAAAGATTTTGGTTATGGATTTCTTCAAATTTGGAGGGCTAGTACCAATATTTATCATTTGAATTTTGGTGCTTAAATGAAATGAACAATAGAGATTTCATTGCAATGGGACAGTTTTGAGTAATGACCTAGGAACGGTTTTCTGGAATTGGGTTAAAAATGGAACTGTTTAAATGAAGAAATTGTTTCTACCTTGACTCAAGATGCAGTTTTGTGTATGCATATATGCTTTATTAACTGATGATTCATGAATTGTTTTGTGGAACTGTTTATGTAAGAATGGAATTACTTATGGAACTGGTTTTGTGTTACAAATGGAACTGTTTAAAAAGAAGTTTGGGTTTTATAACTAGGCTTGAGATTTTGCTTAAAAATTATAAAAGGGAGAGTTAATATTCCTTAGTCTATTTAATTTAAATTATTGTTTGAGTGGATTAATGTCATGTTTTGTTAGTAAGAAATGCAAATGGGGTACACTAAGAGACTACTTTTAAAGTGTGTAAAGAGTTTTTTTTTAAGAAACTGCTTTTGGATGTTTTGCTAAAAGTTTTCAAAGAGTTAATGGTTAGATTGAAAATATTGCTTTTCAATATGGGTTTGTAGGAATTGTATAAGTTTGGGTTCCTCTGACTAGGTTTGAGTTTTTGTTTAAAAATTATAAAGAAAAGGAGGAGTTATGAGATTGAATTATGTTTGCAGAAACCTATTGATATTAATATACCCTGGTTTTGTGGAGTTGAGGAAATGTTTAAGTTTGATGTGAATACATCAAAGTTTTTCCTATGTTCTGTTAACAAGAAAAATGACTGAGTTAAAGTTGTAAGACGGAGAAAATTGTTAACTATATATAGCACCATATATGCTAATTCAAATGATTCTGTTAAGAGTTTGCTTTGAGTTGTAAGATTGAGAGAATTGTGACTATGTATAGCAATATTTATGCTAACCTGTTAATGGTAATGATGAAGCTAAGGGATTCTTTAAGTTTGTAGTCGCCGAGTTTTGGTTTAGAAAGGGCTTGAGGCAGCTAAGACTGCTGTAGTCACCTTGGACCTAATTCAAAAGAGAAATGCCATCTATATCATCCTCTACTCCCATACTGGGAGGTGTAACAGTTATGGAGATTGCTGTAAGCCATTAATAGTTATTTTTTTATATATTAAGAAGGGGGGACCTGTGGGAGCCTGTTCTGGGGTTCCTCGTGGCTTTACCCAGCAGGTCCGAATAGAGGATGATCAGGACCACGGGCCTGAGTGCAGGTGTCTGAGGTGGTCTGCACTTGGCTGTGCTGGGGGAGGAGGTCTTTTGCTCCACCCCTTGGCGTCTCTATAAAAACCCTGGGCCAGAGACAGTCGGGGCCCGTTGGAATAGGTTCCAGGCCCTCTTGAGGCTATCCTTTATTTTCTATCTGTTTATCTCCGCAAGATTCTCCGCTATAAATCCTTCTATCTAATATTTCCTGCTGATCGCATTCAAGAAAACTCTGAGAAGCTGTGGGGGTGGTGGGTAAACGCCCCACAGCTATACTGCCACTAATCTTAAAAGACAAAGAACTAAATATTTAATTAGTATTTATGAAAAATTAAAAAGAAGCTGTACTATAATTTGATTCCAGCACTAAGAAGGAAATGGAAGGTGGAACTCAATTTTGTAGGCTATCCTGGGCCAAATGAGTTCCAGGCCACCACTGCTATATAGTAAAACTTTATCCCTATCCAAAATAAGTAAATGAATAAATTTATAAACAAACAAAAATTTATCACATTATATATGTGATATTATTTTGATGAAGTTGCTATAGTTAGTATGTGAATACAGTACTATTGTTTTGTTCTTATTTCTAAGTAGTTTGAAAGTTTTAGACTAGCAATGATATGATCATGATTGTAGTAATTCTGTCAATAAGAACAACTGAATGTTTATAGTAAAGCTATGTAATTAGGTGAATTATATATGCAAATAAAGAGCATTTTACAATGTTTATAATAGCAATGTCAGAAATAAAAGCTGTGAAGATGCACAAGAACCTAAAGTGAATCATGTCAAGTAGAAATAATTTTGTTGTAGTTTCCAGTAGCTGACAACCTACAGAAGAACGGAGACCCTTTCTGTGAGGTGTGTACCTGTCTCTACCTTCTAAGGGTCCAATTTTCTTTATGCCTTTCTGGAAAATGGCCCAACTTGAAATGCAAACATATTTCCTAACCTCTAATATAGAAGAGTCTTAAGCAAAATTTCTCTCACCTTTATGTTACGAGGAATCTTAAAAAAAAAAAAAAAAGACTATTGAATGGTACAGGTGAAAGCAATTAGGACCAACTGGAACTTGCCTAAACTGGGTGGGTATCACCTTCCTTTGTGGGAAACAATGGCCCTGACAGTGGAAAATAAGCCCAAAACATACACATAACTGCATAAAACAAAAGGATACCTGTGTTTCAAAATATTACACACACACACACACACACACACACACACACACACACACACACACACATATCCGACTAAATTTTAGAATATCTGTGTGTGAATAAAATGAAAACATCCAAAAGGTAAAATTCATATTATGACACCTAAATATTAAGGAAATATTGTCATGTAAATGAAGAGGAATACCAACCCACTATGAATAAAATAATAGTCAACTGCATTGATAGAAGTCAATAAAACAGTCATGAAACTATGATCCAATTGCTGATAAATAAGAACAGATTCAAGATTCTCTAGGTGAAAACTGAATGCCTTAAATTAAATTGCACATAAGGAAATATAAATGCAAGATAAGATCCTGCAGAAGAAGCCAATAGAACTGGACAAATGTATAATACTAGATAATCTGTTCCATCATTCTCTGACTGAGCTGGGGATATAATCCTGCCATTGCACAGCCCCAGCACCTCATTCTGTACATATTTTCTTCCTGACATCATCCTTGTTCCATGGGATCACATACACCAGGAGGTCTTTATTATTTTGATTTTGATACATTGTTTAAAAGTCAAGAGCAGCTTTTTTAATTCTCATAATGCTTAGGTCATCCAATTCATTTCATCCCATCAAATAGGATTTTTATCACATCACATCCTCACAAGAAAATAATGAATATAGTGAAATTTTTAGAAGAACCACGTGCATTCATTTACTATGCTGTATATTACAGTTGTATAACCCTATTAGTTATTGTTTTAATATCTCATTGTATAATTTAAAAAGTATCCTTTATCATAGATATATATACATATATATATATAAATGTATACACTCAGTCTGTCTTTATATCTACTTATCTATCTGTCTGTCTGTCTGTCATCTATACTGTACTGTGTATATTTTATCCATGATTTCAGGCAGCTGAGAACTTCTATTGTGAAAAAAATGTGACATCAGTGTACAAAAAACAGCAAGATTTGGGAGCACTTCAAGTATCCCAAAATATAGCTAATTGTAATCCTTGCAGGTGAGGAAGGAGAGCTTTGTGTACTGAAGTGGTAAAGTCATGTAAGAGAAGGAAAGATATATTTTGAAATATAACTTGTCGACTCATGATTAACAAATGGGAAAAAGGAAGAAGTGGAAGACATCATGTTTATTTAATTAGAACTGGAAAAGTTTAATGGTCATATTTTCAAGTATAGTTTAAAATTACATTGCATTAAATGGTGGAGAAGCTGAGTATCTAATAGTTAAACTATGAGGCTGATTTAGGAGGGGGCAGCACACACATGAAACTTGCACTCATTTTTCTCTACTCAATTAAATTATCTTAGGTTGCTAATTTTTTTATGATTCTTTTCAAATTATACTTTTGAGATCCATGCTAAAATGGTGAGGGTGAAAATAGGACACAATTTGGAAAAAATATGCATAGTTATATTCAGCTTTATTCTCATAATTGCTTCTTATTTTCCCAATGTATAATGTAACTAGTTTTTACTAATAGAAAGATTTAGGTTTATCATATTCAAGTTTGCTTTGTTCAAATACTGCACCCAGATCATTTGTAATGGTAATAGAGCCCTTCTGATACTGCACATAGATTATCTGTCATGTTAACTGATCCATTCTTTCTGTAATTACTTATAAACTTGTCAGAATAAAATAAAGACATTTGAAAAAATCATAAGGAAATGTACTACTGAAAAAGATTCCTAAAATGGATACATACACATATATAAGTGTTTAAGTGGAGTTACCTTATAGATAGACAATACACAAGTCCCTCCTACACACTATAGACTATCAAATAAAAAGTCCAGTGCCAGGAATGTGTTTGGAGCCATTGGTAATTGAAATTCTAGAGACCCACCAACATTCCTGTCTACTACCATTGCTCTTGGTTACCCTCTAGAACTTGGTAAGCTCTACTGGTGTTCTACCCTATTGCTGTTCTATAAGTTCTACCCTATTTGCTGAAGAAACTATATACTACAGTCATATAACATGGAAAAATGAAAGTCACCAACTTGAAAGCTACACTGCTTTCAAGACTCTTACTGCCCAGATGTCATAGTGCTTGAAGATGCTATACATGCTACTAGAGGAGAAGAATTTGATCCTACCCTGCTTTAAGCCCCATGAGCTACAATAATGGTTGCCCTAGAAAGATATACCCACTAGTGCAATAACAGTATCATGCTATAAGAGGAACCAAACACATTCTCATGGAATTTTAGGCCTATTCCACAAGATGAAACCCATGCCTACCATCAATATCTGGACCTGTAGTTAGATAGAGCATATGTCCTAAGGGAGAACCTACTTCTATTATTCCTCTGAATGGACAGTAGTATTAAACTGATTCCAGATGACTTATCTCTCTAACCATAAATTAGTATTTCTCAAACCTCATTAGAGAAGCTTACTTTTGCTGTATGTGTCTATTCTACACAGACCCAGGACTTGTCAATATATAGAGGATCAGAGACAGAGAATTCTCAGCCCTAAATGACATATCTTTATAACATCACATACTCCTAAGGCTCAGGTGTAGCAAGCTTTCTTGTCAGACTATCTTTGTATCACCAGCCCTCAAATAAAGATTCAGAAACTTTTTATTTATTATGAAAGCTTGGCCTTTAGCTTAGGACTGTCTCAACTATCTCTTATAACTAAAACTAACCCATTTATATTAATCTGCATTCTGCCATGTGGTATTACCTCTTCTCCATCTTGCCCTTCCTGTTTCCTCCCCATGTCTGGCTGGCAGCTCTGACTTTCTTCCTCCCAGATTTCTCTCCCTGCACAGAAGTTCCACCTAATACCTCCTGCCTAGCCATTGGCTGTCCAGATTTTTATTACACCAATCACAGCAATACATCTTCACACAGTATATAAATAATGCACAACACTCAGGGATCATTGAGGAAGAGAGAAGAAAGATTCCAAGAGCCTTAGATGACTATATCTGAGGGAGACCCACTCCCTCTTTTCCCCTGGGGTACTCTTGAGGAGGGAGAAGTGAGAATTTTGTAGGTAGAAGTATATGTATGTATGTATATATATACAGAGAGAGAGAGAGAGAGAGAGAAGAGAGAGAGAGAGAGAGAGAGAGAGAGAGTGTTAGAAAACAGTTTTGCTTGGGAGGGTCTGGATCCTAATCCACCAGCCCCTTCTGTCTCTACTAACGGGTTTTTTAAAGGAATACCAAGGGGTGAGGCAAAAGACCTCCCCCAGCACAGCCAAGTGTACACAATCCCAAACACCTGGTGGACCATGCACATGGTCCAGCAATCACCTAATGCAGTCCTGCTGTGTAAAGCAAGCTCTGATCTCACTAGAAAACCTTTGTGGGCTCCCACATATATCAAATTAGTGTTTTCTGGACACAACAGGATAGTTGCATCTTTGAACTCACAGGGTTGTGACAGCTTGTGTGACACCCATATAAGATTAATTTATATAAAATCCCAACATGAAAAGGAGAGATAGCCACTAAGTTCCACTTTTGGAGATATTGGCAACTGATAGAAGCTCAGAGAGGGAGAGTCGGTTTTATTTAATGGTGTGGTTATTGGTAGGTTGTCTACTCTCTATTGGATGGCTGCCCACTCAGGAATATATTGACAACAATTATTGGACTTGATGGGTTATTTTAAAAAGGACATGAAGTTGGGAGGTTACTAGCTTAGGGTGGATCTGGTAGGAGTCAGGGGAGAATTGGGGGACACATATGAACAAAATACATTGCATAAAATTCCCAAATAATCAATAAATACTTCTTTAAAATTAGAGAAGGAAAATTTACTTGTATAATATAAAGTTCTCTAACAAATGTTATGAACACAGCAGAAATATAAATATTTAAATATAGAAAAGTATTTAAACTTGGTAAGAACCAGATTTTATCAAAATCTAAATTTTTCCAAATGCAGATATATATATATCTTTAAAATAAATACATTTATTCTAATATATAATGTCAAATATAATTTTATTTATTTACAATAAATATTACTATTCTAATGTGTTTTTATTGTAGAGTATATATAAAATGATTATATTTGTTTTACATTTGTATTCGTAATCTTATAATTATAAATTTGGTTATAACATTATATGATTTGACATAGAGCTATATTGTTAAATCCTGCAACTTTTTGTCATGGATATAGTTATCAAATGTATACAGGGTGTACAAGATTCATATATTCCCCCACGTCTTCATGTGTATATTGTACATGTGCATACAGACAGATGTATTAAAAACACTCATTAATTATGCCTTATAGACAATATTTATGGTTAGAAGTTTTAGATGCATCATCATCTTTGGTTGTTAGGAATTGTTTCTCTTATTGTCATATCCTGACTTAGCTGCTTCCTAGTTGATGAAAATGTAAAGACCTTATATACTTCACTATTATAGTTTTCACATAAATTATATAATATTTTAATTGAGTTTATGTTGCTATGATAAACACCATGACCACAAAGAACAATTCATAACCAAGAGAAGCCAAGGCAGGAACAAAGACAGGAACATCAGGCAGAAACCATGGAGGATCCTGCTCACTGACTTACTCCCTGCTTCTTGTTCAGCTATCTTTCTTATGTTGCTCAGACCCACCTGCCCAGGAATTTCACTGCCTACAGTGGACTGGACTCTGCTCCATCATTAGTAATAAAGACAGTGCCCCACAGACATGTTCACAAGCCACCTTTATGCAAGCCATTCCTGACCTGAGACTCCTCCTACTTAGATGTATCAAGCTGACAATGGTGAGCCATCACACATGACATGAACTTTTCTATTTGCCCCCTATACTCACCTCATTCTGCATGCCAATTGTAGGGTCTGAGTTAATACATGAACACAATAACCTAGAATAAGTTAATATTACTTATAGAAACAGAAACTGGACACTGAGAGACAATTAACTTGCCTTCTATCTGTATCATAAAAATAAGAACAAGCCGGGCGGTGGTGGTGCACTCCTTTAATCCCAGAACTCGGGATTTAACTCGGGAGGCAGAGCCAGGCGGATCTCTGTGAGTTCGAGGCCAGCCTGGGCTACCAAGTGAGTTCCAGGAAAGGCGCAAAGCTACACAGAGAAACCCTGTCTCGAAAAGCCAAAAAAAAAAAAAAAAAAAAATACTCACATTGATATTTACTCTCTGTGAGCATCATAGAAATTTTATTTTCAACAAAACTTTTACCTTTGCATCCTTTACTCTTGAAATAATCAGCAGAATATACTAATATGTTCTTCTCCAAATTCTCATGAACTCCTATTGTTTCCATCCTTTACTATAGTGATATATTTTGTTTTCTATACTTGTTAGAGATATATATGTTGAGTAACATGCATTTCTTTCAAATTTATCTCCTGCATTGATCACTATCATATCTTACACTCTACAGATATTTCAAAAAATTTTAAAGGAAAATGGATGTTTATAATTTTACTCTGTATTTCCTAAAAGATATGAGTCCTATTATTTGTTATTGAATGAAGGAGTACACTTTATTTAGTTATTTTGTGAGTTGTGAAATTGGTTTCTCAAATACTTGCCTGCTGCTTGATGTGTGGCATACTGTATCACATGAAGACTTCTCATAATCTGTGCTCAGGCACGCTGAAACCATTTAGCCAACCAATCTCACTTAGTGGTAAAGTGAGAGCAGACATGGAATAAAACATTCTTAAAATGAAAGATATTCTTAACTTCCAATATGTTCCTCACCACCAAATTTTCATTTCTCACTTTAAAACCAGATAGCTGATTGAAATTCTTCTGGGAATGCAAGCTTGTACAACGACTTTGGAAATCAATATGGCACTTTCTTAGAAAATTGGGAATCAATCTCCCCCAAGATCCAGCTATACCACTCTTGGGCATATATCCAAGAAATGCTCAATCATACCACAAGAGCACTTGCTCAGCTATGTTCATAGCAGCATTGTTTGTAATAGCCAGAACCTGGAAACAACCTAGATGCCCTTCAACTAAAGAATGGATAAATAAATTGTGGCACATATACACAATGGAATACTACTTAGCAGAGAAAAACAATGACATCATGAGGTTTGCAGGCAAATGGATGGATCTAGAAAAAATCATCCTGAGGTAACCCAGACTCAGAAAGACAAATATGGTATGTACTCACTCATAGGAGGATACTAGATGTGGAACAAGGATGACTGGACTGCTACTCACATAAGCAGGGAGGCTACCTGGAAAACAGGACCTCAAGAAAGACACGGGGATCACCCAATGATGGAGAAATGGCTGAGATCTGCATGAATAACCTGGACATGAGTGGGGGTAATGAAGGGTGAGGGTCAGGGGAAAGAGAGCCTGTGGGAGCAGGAGATCCCAGCTGGATCAAGAACAGAGAGGGAGAACAAGGAATAGGAGACCATGGTAAATGAAGACTAAATAAGAAAAGGAAGAAACAAAATGCTAGAGAGGCCCACAGAAATCCACAAAGATACCCCCACAATAGACTGCTGGCAATGGTAGAGAGACAGCTGGAACTGACCTACTCTGGTGATGGGATGGCCAAACACCCTAATAGTCGTGCTAGAAACCCTATCCAACGACTAAGGGATCTTGATACCGAGATCCATGGCTAGGCCCCGGGTGGAGCTCAGGGAGTCTAATTAGCGAGAAAGAGGAGGGTTTATATGAGCAAGAATTGTTGAAACCAAGGTTGGATAAACCACAGGGACAAATAGCCAAATGAATGGAAACACATGAACTATGAACCAAAGGCTGAGGGGCCCCCAACTGGATCAGGCCCTCTGAATAGGTGAGACAGCTGATTGGCTTGATCTGTTTGGGAGGCATCTAGGCAGTGGTACCAGGACCTGTGCTCGTTGCATGAGTTGGCTGTTTGAAACCTGGGGCTTATACAGGGACACTTGGCTCAGTTTGGGAGGAGGGGATTGGACCTGCCTGGACTGAGTCTACCTGGTTGATCTCAGTCCTCGAAGGAGGCTTTGCCCTGGAGGAGATGGGAATGGGGGATGGACTGGGAGGAAAGGGGAGGGAGGGCAGGAAGGGGTAGAACAAGGGAATCTGTGGCTCATATGTAGAACTGAATGGTATTGTAAAATAAAATAAAAGGAAAAAAAGAAAAAAGAAAAGGATGGGGAAGAAGGCTTAGTAGGTAAGATCACTTGCTGTGCAAGCTTGTGAATGTGATTTTAGATTAACAGCACCCATTTTTGAAAAAGAGCACTATGGCTACTGGTGCCCATACAGCTAGCACTGGAGGATGGAGACAGGCAGACGTTAGGAGCACATTGGCCACCAAGCCTAGATGAAAGAGGAAGCTTTGGATTCAATGAGAGAACTTATCTCTAGCTAATAAGGCAGAGAGCAATAAATACAAAAGAATGAATGACAAAGGAAGTTGTTGTTCTCAGCAAACACACTGCATACTCACATGCATTATACACACATACAAAATACACAGAATAGGAATATAGAGGTGCTACATTCGTGTCCATAACATCTACTTGGGCAGAACATTTTTATTAAAAATCTAACTTAGTTAAAAATGTAAATCTTAATTTGTTTAATTTTTTGGTAGTTATTTTGAAAAGGGGTAAAGCCCAGTTTTAGTATTTTCCCCATCTTCTCAAATAATTGGTCTTCAGAAAAAAATAAGAACATCATTGAGCCTTAAGCATTCTTACATGTGGTTAGAAGTGTGAACATCTTAATTACATTCATTTCTCTTTGATTATCCCTGTTATTTAACTAAGCATGGAGAGACAGACAAGTGATGTGGGTTTGCGATTATGTTAATGAATAAAGTAACCACAGCTGAGAGCATGATTGCAAGGGTGAAAACCAGTGCAGTCAATGATGTTCTCACATTATCTGACACAGAGTAAGTGGAGAGCAAATATTAGCTGTGTATTTACTGTTGGTGCTGCTTAAGATTTCCTTTGTGTGACATCTTTTCTACACTTTCCCATTGCTTGATATTGTTGAGACATTCTCAATTTTGAATGTAGTACATTATAATTATGATTATTTTATAGTGTAGTGATTATGAAATGATTTATAATATTGAGTATAAATCCTACCAAAGAAGGTCTGTATAGCCTAATAAGAAGTAAATAATGAGAAACCATTATATTTCCTTCTTGGTGAGACAAGTATCCTTGTTTAGGGAAACAACCAGTGGATGTAGATGAGATTTAAAACAGCATCTTTTTTGATTCATTTAAAACTCTGGGCTGACTTTGGAAATCAATATGGCACTTTCTTAGAAAATTGGGAATCAATCTCCCCCAAGATCCAGCTATACCATTCTTGGGCATATACCCAAGCAATGCTCAATCACACCACACAGGCACTTGCTCAGCTATGTTCATAGCAGCATTGTTTGTAATAGCCAAAACCTGTAAAAAATCTAAATGCCCTTCAACTGAAGAATGGATAAATAAAATGTGGCACGTATACACAATGGAGTACTACTCAGCAGAGAAAAATCAATGACATCATGAGGTTTTCAGGAAAATGGATGGATCTAGAAAAAAAAATCAACCTGAGTGAGGTAACCCAGACTCAGAAAGACAAACATGGTATGTACTCACTCATAGGAAGATACTAGATGTAAAATAAAGGATGACTAGACTGCTAATAATAACTCCATGAAGGCTACCTAGAAAACAGGACCCTAAGAAAGACACAGGGTCACCCAATGACAGAGAAATGGATGAAATCTACATAAGCAAACTGGTCTGGGGGGGGAGGGGTAATTAAGGGCAAGGGTCAAGGGAATCCATGACTGATATGTAAAATTGTAGCATGAATCTCACCAGTTCCTCAGCTAGTCTTGTTTCCTCAGACTGGAAGCTTCTGTGTCCTCATCTCAATGGCTCTCAGCTGAACTGCTGCTTCAAAGCCTGAAAGCTTAACCAGCCACATGCTTAACCAGCCACATGCTTAACCAGCCACATGCTTAACCAGCCACATGCTGAACCAGCCACATGCTGAACCAGCCACATGCTGAACCAGCCAAATGCTGAACCAGCCAAATGCTGAACCAGCCAAATGCTGAATCAGCCAAATGCTGAACCAGCCAAATGCTTCTAGTTTCTGGTCCTCTTGCCTTATATACCTTTCTGCTTTCTACCATCACTCCCTAGGATTAATTGCTCGCTTTCTGGGATTAAAGGTGTGAGTCACCATGCCTGGCTGTTTCCAATGTGGCCTTGAACTCACAGAGATCCCAGATGGGTTTCTGCTTCTGGAATGCTAGGATTAAAGGTGTGTGCTATCACTGCCTAACTAGTGGCTTTTCTGTTCTCTGACTCCAGATAAGTTTATTAAGGTACACAATATTTTGGGGAACACAATACCACCACATAAAATTAAATCAAATTATTTTTAAAAAAAAGCAAATCAAAATAAATAAATCAATAAAGGTCTGGGCTGATCTCTAAGACTGGGACAAAGGCACAGAAACAAATGGGAAAAGGGGACCCGTAGAAAGTTTCTGAGAGGACAAATGGCTAAGAACGTTTAAGAATGAACAGTACCTTCTTATTATTCATCAATTAGGGATTCCATTTTCTTTCACATCTAAAAGTGACCTCATAGAATTTGCCAAGGATTTTTATTCAACTTTGGTAGTACAGACTATTCCACATTCGAGTAAATATGGAGCAAAGAGAAGGTCATATTAGCAGTGTAATCCTCACTACAATAGAGAGGAGTTGGAGTAGATGGCCTTAGAAATGAAAAGTTGTTTGCAGATATCTCTCATATATGCTGGAGTCTCAGGGCAGAGATGCAGTGCAAGTCAGTTGTAAGAAGTATATGATGATGTGAGAATGTTGCCTGTCTTCTTAGATGTCTATTTATAGATATGCACTTTTCAGAAGTATTACTGTTTTATCCCCTTACCATTGTTCTTGACTTAATATTTATTGCTACCTATTCAATAAGTATTATTGTTGTCATTGTGGGGACATGACAGCCAGTCCTAACCTGACAGCACTGTGTTATTACCTGCCCCCAAATGAGCTGTTCTATCACAGTCATTAGAGTGCTCAGACCTGAGTAATAATAATTTACACAGGTCCCCTGTGATGTCTTAAGAAACTTTAATATGAAGCCAAGCATCCTTTAAGGGCTGTTGACCTTATGCTCTGAAATGCCTGAGAAATCCTAGCGGCCTGCAGGTGTGATAAGAATAGGAAAATGGCAGTGCATTAAAGGCTATTTCCTAGTTTCTCTACTATCAGATTCAGTGGAACTGGAGTTATGTTGAGGTTTTTTTATCCACTGGACTTTAGTTTTGTAATCTATTTGCATTCTTCACATGTCTAGTTATGCCAGCACCATTTGTTAAAGATGCTTTATTTTTACCATTGTACAATTTTTGATTCTTTGTAAAAAAAAAATAAGGTGTCCATAGGTGTATTTATTTATGTCTGGGTGTTTGACTTAATTCTGTTGATCCACCTGTCTGTTTTTATGCCAATACCATGCTCTTTTTATTAGTATAGTTCTGGAGTAGAGCTTGATATCAGGGATGGTGATGCTTCCAGTAATTCTTTTATTGTAAATGATTGGTTTAGCTATCCTGGATTTTCTGTTCTTCCATATAAAATTGGGTATCGGTCTTTCATGGTCTGTATAGAATTGTGTTGGAATTTGGTGGGCATTGCATGGAATCTGTACATTGATTTTGGTAAGATGGCCATTTTACTATGTTAGTCCTATTGATCCATGAGCATGGGAGATCTCTCTGTCTTCTGATATTTTCTCCAATTTTTTTCTTCAAAGATTTGAAGTTCTTGTCCTACAGGTCTTTCACTTATTTGGTTAGAGTTACCCTAAAATATGTTATATTGTTTATGGCTATTGTGAAGGGTGTTGTTTCCCTAATTTTCTTCTTAGCCCTTTTATAATTTGTATATAAGAGAGCTGCTCATTTTTTTTTTAGTTAATCTTGTATTCTGCTACATTACTGAAGATGTTTATCAGCTGTAGGAGTTCTCTGGGAGAATTTTTGGGATTACTTATACATACTATCATGTCATATGCAAATATTGATACTTTGACTTCTGTTTCCAATTTCTATCCCGTTTGTGTCCTTTTGTTGTCTTATTGCTCTAGCTAGAAATTCAAGTACTATAATGAATAGATATGGAGAGAGGGGACAGCCTTGTCTTTTTCCTGATTTTAGTAGAATTGAGTTTTTCTCCATTTAATTTGATACTGGCTGTCAGCTTACTGTATACTGCTTTTAATTTGTTTAGGTACATTCCTTATATCCTTGATCTCTCCAAGGCTTTTTATCATGAATTACTTCAAAGAGGATGGTGGGCATCAAAGAAACTCCTTATGGAGTTTGCTTTCAATATCTCTAGGCCAATCATTTGGGCAAGAAACTGCTCTTGCCTGAACTGCTTGACAGTATGCTGTATAAACTGGACATGCATGACATACAGGAAAGTGACTGACTAACTTTGCCAATATAGGCAGGACAGTCCTTCAAATTTCCTGCTGTACTAAAAAGTCTCTGCCAGAGAATCTAGGCCTATAGACTGAAGATGGATACCCCTATAATATAGAAGAACATTGGGTAGCTATTGAGGTAACCATATGTCTTTGTCATGTCTAGAACCAGCAGGCTATTAACATTGCCTTTGTTACCCAGTGGGTCCCAGATACAGCAGAAAGTTAGAAGCATTAGAAGGGTTTGTAGGAATGAACACAACACAACTTTTAAAGATAGCTCAGAAAACTTTAACAACAGAGAACCAGAAGAGAAAAAAAGATAGGAGACTGGCTAAGATATTGGCAGCTGCATTCAGGGAGGGGCCTGAGGCTAGCCAGAAATTTCACAAATGCCCAAACCAACCCCAAGCCAAACCAAGCTAGGGAAAAACTGTTGTGTCTATTATGGGGAAAGAAAATGTTGGAAAAATGAATGTCCAACAACTGATAGACCAGTAAAAGCTAGCTGTCCCAACTAAAGGCCAAGATAGCTCCTCTTCCTATTCCTTGTGCTGTTATATTGTGTACCCTAATAAAATTTGCTTGAAGATCAGAGAACAGAACAAGCCACTAGATTAAACATAGAGGCCAGGCAGTGGTGGCACATACGATCTCTGTGACTTCAAAGCCACCCTGAACTACATGAGATTGACTCAGTCTAGGGAGAAAAAGAGCTAATCTGCATGGCAGTTTAAGATTTTCCTCATGCATCCAGAAAAAGGTTACAAATATTCAGTAAAGCAGGTTTAGACTGAAAAAACATCTAAGCAAGTTACAGTGTGTTTAACGATGAATGTAGGCATTAAAAAGTGTGTGGGGGGGTATAGTCATTAAAAAGTAATTTAAAAATAATAGTCTCTAAAAGTAATGAAAAAAGAATAAGCCACATAGAGATGGGAAATACACAGAGAGTCTGAATTCTGTATGTTATTGTGTTGTCTTTGAATTTTTTGATTGCTGATAAGCGAAGGATATGGGAGGAAGCCAAAAAAAAAAAAAGACTACATGAAAACATGACAGTAACATGTAAGCTGATTCCTCTGCATGGGAACAGCTCAAAGAGATAAAATGAGACATGAAAAAAACTTGGTGGCTACAGTCCTCATAACTTATTATTGCATGCCATCTTTTCATATGGCATGGATAGAGAATATATTACAGTTTAGTTATAAAGTTCAAACAGATTTGTAAAGTTGATAGATACCTTTTATATTAATACAAATATGTTTGTTACCTTTAAAAGTTTGGGCATTTTCAGAGCAAGGGTACAGACACCAATGAAAATGGGTAACCCAGGTGATCCAGGCTCTCAGAGCGCCTCTGTTATAGTTTGCTCAGAATTCTGCATCCAAAACAGCTTCAAGACTGCTGTCTAAGATGGCGCACCTTCACAGACTATTATAGCCAGCGCTTGCCCATTATTCTAATTTTCTCAGAGCCCCCCAAAGATCCCAGCACCCCAAAACAATGGGAAGCAATCTAGAGAATACAACACCCACATTCTCAAGAGGTGAGATGGGTAGTTTTGGGTCATTTAGTGAGATATGGATGTTTATCATTGTTTAAGTGGGTTGTTTCTTGGGGAGGACAGTCACTGGTGACACAATGACAGACCTATTACAATTTGTCGAAGTGTTATGGACATCCATGTGTTGCTTTTCACATGAATAGTGCTTTCACTTAGTTCCCTATCATTGAGACTATGATAATTTACATGAAAATTTCAAGTTATCTCCAGCTTGGCTATGCTATTTTTAGTCCTACTAGCCATGAATGAACCTTCTATTTCCTTCAGTTCTTCCAACATTTGATTATTTCATTTTTTTTTTTAGAAAAACTCCTAACCATTCCAGTGTGTATAGTGACACAAGTTTCAACACTGTTTCACGTAGCTTAAAGACTAATGGCCTTGACCATGGATTCCCTTGTTCATTTGCTTCATTATCTCCTACACCTTTTTTGATAAATGACTCTTCATGACTTTACAGATTCTTTAATCAAAATGTTTTTCCTTGGTGGATGGGGACTGAATCTAAGCCCTTGCATATGTTAGGAGTGTTTTCTAGAACTGAGCTAACCTTGACCCTAATGAACTTTAAATCATTCATTTCATATCGTTAATATGTGATCTTTGTCAGGTATGTGATCAGCAAATGCTGATCTTTATCTCTGTACCTTATGTTTTTTTATTGTCTCTACAGTGGTGTTGATGGTGATAGGGCAGATAGTGTCTGGGAAATTAGTAAGAAAATATATAAGCTTAACACACATTTCTGTAGTTTTTTTATACAAGTATCATTGCTATTTTTATCATACTATTGCAATAGAAAATACATTTCACTTCTCAGATAATTGATTTGTGCATCACTGTTTAGAACACAGCCCACTCAGAAGTGGGAGGCTTCCACTTAAATGAAATAAATTGACTAAAATGGCAGTTGTTTTCTTTTCCTAAATATTAATATTTTGACATTGCATTTATTCTTTGAATCAATTAAATTGGAAAGCAACTAATGTTTCAAGCACCTTTTCATATAGTTTTCCTCCAAGCCAATGTTTTGACATTTGCTGGTAATATTCAGCTAGCAGCCTCTCAAAATTTCCTGTGGAAATTGAAATCCAATAATATTGCAGAGGTCTTTCCAAGCCATATTTTAAAATGACTTTCTTTTAAAGCTTAGTTTTATTAACAGTGAATTTCTTAGGCGATAATAAAGGAAAAGTGACAGACTTAAAATAATTTACATATGTAAGGTATTAACTCTAGCAGTATCCATCACTGTAATTTCCCTACAGAATACATTTTCCCTGAGGAAAAAGTATTAAGGAAAGGGACAAATGAAATTGATGATCAGGCAAAAGCACATGTTCTGTAAGGCCTGTGTCCATAGTTCCTGAACAGAACCCAGGGAGGAAGCAGCGTGCTGACTCCAGTCATCCTCTGAGCCCCACTCACACCACAAAGCATGCACGCACATGACACATACCAAATCTCAACACATAATAAAAAAATTTAAATGTGGAGAAAAAAGTATACAGTCATAAAGATAAACATGTACCAACCTTATCTTATTAACATAAGTAAATTAGAAATGTCACAGTAGCCATTTATTAAAGTTTGCATTCTAAAAACAGCTCTGGATGCTGAAGAGATAGCTCAGCAGTTACGAGTAATTAACTATTTGTGCACTAGATTCAGTTCCCAGCACCCTCACTTAGTGGTTAACAATCATCTGTAACCCCAGTACCTGAGGATCCAATGACCTCTCCTAATTTTTAAGGACATCTGTACCCATACAATGTATATATATGCACTCAGCCAAGCACACACACATAAAAATATATATAAATGTTTAAAAACCAGTGTTGTATTATACATTCAAAATGGGAAAATGATTTATCTCTTTTTTATCTATCTGTCTGTCTGTCTGCCTATCATCTATCCATCCATCCTTGCATCCATCATCTCTCTGTTAATTTTATGCCAAATATATTAGAATAACATGTATGTCATGTTCTATGTCTTTAAAATCACATTTGTGTTATACTCAGATATATACAGAGATATTCAGAGATACCTGAAAATGTCACAAATCTATATAATATGAATTATAAGATTTTTCTTATTGGAATTATTTATTATAAGGTATCTGTTTACCACCTCCACTCTCTATATGCAGTATGTCTTTAAAGAGACTGGGTCCTTACTTAGCAGCACATTAGCTCCAGCCATTACTTTCAGTGAGCTGCTGAGACTTTGCTACTCTCAAAAATCATGATATTTGCAGTTGAGAATAATATTTTAGTTATTATTCTCTCATGACTGCTATTTCAATGTAATGTGTCCCCCAACTGTCTGTATGCTTTTGTTTGTTTGATTTTGTTTTTACTTGATTATCAATTTGTGGTGATAGAGATGGTGAAAACTATAGATGGTGGAATTTAATAGAGGAAAGTAAGACCATTGAGGGCAGGCTCTGGAATAACATATTGATACTAGTACTTCTCTCTTTACTTACTTTCACAAGCTCAGCATCTTCTACCTTCTCCAACTATGTTCTGCTGCCTTGTCATAATTCCAAAAGCACAGGATAAAAGTTACTATTAACTGCAATCTCCAAAATAATGAGCAAGATTAAACCTTTCTTCTTCTAAGTTAATTTAATTAATTGCCTCAGTTTCTCATGGTGGCAGAAAGCCAATTAACACAGTGATCATGTTTGAGTAGATACAGCCTTTTCTTTTCATTTTTTACATTTATTTTACTTTATGCCTATGAGTACTGTTCTTGCATGTATGTTTGTGCACTATGTGCATGCCTGGTGCTTGCAGGGTTCCGATGAGGGAGTCACATACATGGAAACTGTAGTTGCTC
Source organism: Peromyscus leucopus (assembly GCF_004664715.2). Taxonomy (NCBI): domain Eukaryota; kingdom Metazoa; phylum Chordata; class Mammalia; order Rodentia; family Cricetidae; genus Peromyscus; species Peromyscus leucopus. The sequence continues at coordinate 50,577,392 of NC_051064.1, forward strand.
ATGACTGTAAAAATATTAATATGTGTCAGTCCAACATTTACAAATGCCAGAAAATTTGGTATAGATGTAAAGGAGTTCTTTTTTCTTGTGAAGTAATGTTTATGTTTTGTACCCTTGTTGAACAAACCAATCTGGTCAATGATAGATCTAAAAAATCATGCCTTGATTAGACTACTCTGTTTGAATGCCACACATAGGCCTTTTTCCAGACCAAACTTTGAACTTGGGTATAGCTTGGTGACAATCGGCTGTAGAGAGCTGATGTCTAGGGAACAAATGAGATGCAGAACGGGGAATAAAAATACAAAATAAAGAAAGAAGTAAAGACGTCATTTTAACCATGCCCTTTTTTCTTTTCCTATATAAAATTCCTTCTTTAAAAATATCATCAAACTAATAAAAGAAAACAAGTGAAATTTATTACTTTGTATGGCATTTATCACTGGATTTTTTTATTTCCCAATGCACTAATTTTGATGACCCATTTAAACAGAAGATACTTATTGATTTAAAACACATAAAATTTTCAAATTTATGTCATGTCTTGGTGTTTAAATTCCACAGATATAAGAAAACCAAGAGCTGGGGATATATGAAAATAGAATACTCGGCAACAGATTTATACAATCCACTAGAAAAAGACTTTGTATTTAATTTATTTATTTTAGAGTATAAAATGTCAATGCTTTGCTGCCCTTGTCAGCATGATCAATGAATAACCATTTAATGGCATGAGGGCTTAACAGTAGGAGAAGAATTATGAGCTTTCTATAGCTGAACTACAGGCCAACCATTACTCACCATTTTAGATATTCATATGAGTTTCTTTTACTATAAGGACATGAGTGGCAGAATGCTATGGATAATTATATCCATGCATAAATCAAAATTCTACCATGCATATTTTAATTTGACAGAAATTTTTCACTGAAAGAAAATATGGATGACAAAAACTGCAATTTAATATAACGTATCAGTATATAGATAAGATTTTACTTTTTTCTGTTTATAAATAATTGTGTTTTCTTCTGATCCAGCTTCTTTCTTTTTTCTTTTCCTTTCTTCATTTCTTGCAACATTTATGTTTTACTTATATTTATAAATATTCTTTAAGAAGACTATAGGAGGAAAATGGATCAGCAAAGAAAATATGAAGATATGATGAATTTAGTAAAAAATATAAAGACTTTGGGCATCCATATTGTTAAGATTTTAGGCTTAAGGAGGCTATTTGGGTCTTTTTTATAACTGTCTACACTACAAGGCAAGAATTCCTAGTAGAACTACTCATGAAAATAGATTGTGCTCTTCATTGTTATACACACTATTTCCCCAAAGAACAGAATCATGTGTCCTATGTCCATAGACCTTCCTTTATCTCTCCTCCTTGCAAAGCTTCAGCTTTGTGTGTTCAGGAAGCTGAGGAGTTCACCCTTTTGCTAACCTTGTGTATCACTACCTCCCATGTCTGTTCTCCACTATTGCAGTCCTGAACACCATTGTGTTTCTATTCAGACAAGAAGGCCTAAATTCCTTCTCTCCTTTAGCCTCTTTCTCATAAAATGAAATTATGGGTTGTTTAACTTATTTATACAGAATGCTCATGACCTATGGACAATTGAAAGATATTTATAACCAGCTAGCTATGATTCAAAGTAAGGATTGTTGTCACTTTAAAACAGACACAAAAAGTATCTCCTTGAAAAAACAAACAAAAGGACCAACCAAACTCAGCATTGTCTAAAAGATTCCTAGAACACTACAGACTAGTTCCATTGCCCTTGGTGCCCTCCATCAAGAAGTGGAAAGTAGCCAGTCAGCAGTGGCATACACCTTTAATCCCAGCACCAGGTGGATCATTGTTTGAGGCTAGCCTGGTCTATAGAGCGAGATCCAGGACAGGCACCAATACTACACAGAGAAACCCTGTCTCAAAAATAAAAAAAAGGAAAGTAAGTCCATAATGCTGAAGACACCACATACTTCAGGCACAAGGCTCAAAGGTCCTTGAGCTGGAACTTTCCTGAGCGCCTCCTCCCTGAGGACTAGCATTCATAGTAGCAAAAGGCACTGTGCAAGCTGACAAAGGATGGAATCAACTAACAGGTTGACCCAGATATAATTAATACCCATGACCCACAGCCATGACCAGCATGGCATGATAACCCTAAGGGTGCAATAGTGGCATGAATACCTTGGCAATAACCATGAGCTCCATAAAAGAACTTAAGACCCACTTTCAAAGAAAGAAATCATGTCTGTGGGAAGCTATACAAATACCCAAGGTTAGTGAAGTTATAAATCTTGGAAAAGAACCTACAAGAGCCACTTTACTAACACAGCATAATCCCTAACTGCAGTCTAAATATTTGTCCTTATACCCACAGATAAGTGTAGTTCTCACTCTCATCAAGGACAGCAATAAACATGCCAAAATGGATAGTGGAAAGACCACAAGGTCTAAACACTACATATAGAACTACAGTCAACTAAGGAATGGTGAGACTGAGAAAAATAGTATTCCCCAGGGAAGACTATACCAGTGGATGATTCAATGCCAAATGATCATCCCTGAAAATATTATATATTGCATAAATATATATGGTATATATATTTATATGTTTTAAATGTATATATTAAAAATACACATATATTATATTATAACAATGATTGAAAAACAGGACCATGAATTTGAAAGACAGCAAGGGTGGTTGTACATCGAAGGGATTGTAGGGAGAAATGGGAATATGGAAATGATATGATTATATTATATTATAGTCTCAAAATAATCAATAAAAATAACAAGTAAAAAAGGAAACCTCTCAGACAACATGAATGTCCACATAATTTTAACTATTAAACAGGTTCCTTTTGATGCAGGAAACAATATTTATAACCATACACTAGAGATGATACATTTGCTTATAATAGACTGAAAAATAAGTCTGCTTGATTCAGTTTCCAGACTCACTACATGCTAACCTTCCGGCCTTGGAAAAAAAAGTCAGTTTGTTAGTTTTTATGGAAAAAATTGATAAGTACTTTATTAAAGCTTTTCTTGCTGTTGGTTAGATGAAGGGGTTCATGAAAAGAACATGAATGTTTCAGCTCCCATGCAGTGGTAGCTGAAAAATAGTCCTCTAAAAGGGTAAGAGTTCATTTTTCTGGGAATGGTATACATCTGCCCTGAATGTGGCTTCTTGATTCTTTTCTCATTCAGGCAAAAGGAAAGTCAGTCAGTATACACTAGTTACACTAGTATTTTTTTTTTTTTAGTTTAAGAAAATATTGTAACTATTTTTAGAAACCACTGACCTTCTTCTTAGCAATCACCCTAAATGTGGAAACAAGGTCCTTCACAAACAAAAAAGGTTATGACTTATTGAAGGCTTAGATTACCCTTATCATTTTAACTGTAAAATACTACTTAGATGTGTGCATTTTTGTTTAAAACATGCTATTGCTCACAGGCTACAGTATAGTATGAAACTAAATTTTAAATGCATTGAGAAATCAAAATCCCTGTACCTTACTTTGATAAAATACTTATAGAGGTGGTTGATAATCAGACCACTGATGTTTTTGAGATAAACATAAACTAAGCATAATGCCATATGAATATCTTCTAGGTATTTTAGTATTTTCATTATTTTGTTAAGTGCTTAATACATATGTTCATAAAAACAACTATGTCTCTCCACATATTAGTGTTGACTGGTTTGTTTAAAACATATCATGACACTAAGGAAGGTGAGGTTGAGGCTTGGAAATGAAGTACATGATCTGACCAGGTAAGAGGAATGGCAGGGTTCGGAAAAGAACATGAACAAAAGATTAAATAAAAAGAAACAACTAAGCTAATCAGGGGAGACTCAGCAGGTTCCTGTAATCCCTCCAACCAAGGTATCATTGCCCTTTCCCATATCAAACTTCTCAACTTTATTGGTAGTTATACCTTTCTATATCTAATACAGCTAATTTCAATAGACATACTGTGGGTATAGACAGTTTCTAAGAAAACCTCCATCTATCCTATGAAGGAGATTTCCCTAGCTGTCCCTCAGTATGAACAAAGTAAGAAGAAATAGAAAACCATGACTTAGAAGTCTGAATCTGAAATGCAGGCTTTTGCCTTGTTATGTAGCTTGCTGTACACTCCACTCTGGAGTTTCTTTTCTGTTTGCTTTCCCATGGGCTGAAATAAGCCTTGACAACCTGATTCTTGTGCCCCGGTCTAAATGTTTCTTGTTCAGGAGCAGAAGAACCAAGATCTCTGTGGTTGGGATCAGAATGAATTCAAGAGGAGGTGTCTCTTCTCATCCTTAATATTAACTTCCTTGTTTTAGGTCATTTTAACCTGTTTAATCAATCACTTGAATTTATTTTTGATAATAAAATCAGGAGAACTGCTGAATTGGTAGCAATGGTTCTGCTGAAAGTGAATGGATGTCCCTTCAATGAGAATGAACTGAAGCATTCCAGACACTGCAATCTCTTTTTACTAAAATTTCATTCATTGCTGATCTGCAAGGAGACAGCTCACCTGGTTAAGGTCCTTGCATCAAGCCTGACAACCAGAGACCCATGTCTACAGCCCCATGGTAGAAAGAGGTAACTGACTGCAGAAAGTTGTTCTCTAACCTCTGTACATGTGTCATAGCATGAGCATATATGCATACACACACACACACACACACACACACAGACAGAGAGACAGAGACACACAGAGACAGAGACAGAGAGAGACATAAATACACATTAATTAAATAAGAATATTGTTTCGGGATCTAGTAAGTACCTGGGTAAAGTGCTTGACACAGAAGTGTGAGGATTAGGATTTGGGTTCCTAACACCCACATAAATCATGTCAGTCTGGTGATAATTATAGTGCACCAGAGTTGAAGATGGAACTCTGGCACAAGCTGGCTGGATAGACAAGCCAAATCAGTGAGCTCAAGGTCCAAGTAAGAGATTCTGCCTCAACACATAATGTGGAGAATGGTTCAAAAAAACAGCCTGTATCAATTTCTAGTCTCCATGCTCATACATGTTTATGCACACCTAAACCCACGTATACATACTCACACATTTTTGCATTTACATACAGGCATGTGCACACTACACATAAAGAAACATAAAATAAAATGTTATTGTAAAATATACTGTCATTCTTTGTATAATCTTGAGTATCTCAGCTTCAATGATGTCCTTATAGATTGTAACAAAAGAATCCACACATGAAGCTAGAAGTTTTAATCTAAGCAACAAAGAAACCAAGTCTGCTGTAGAAAAAAGCAATTTCAACCTGAGAGTGCTAAGGCATACTTCTGGAATCAACATAAGTTATTTGAATTTCAATCTCAAATAATTCACTGGGGAGCCATGATCAGAAACATATTCAAATTAATGATGAGATTTTCAAACTGTTATATCCACAAGGACTAGAAAAATATGTAAGTAACTCCTGTTACCTTATGAAAAATTATTTAATTTATAAAATCATAAATTGCTGCACAGACTTATAAACCAGAAGTTGGGAACCATCAAACATTATATTGTTTTTAATAAACAATCATTTATCAGAATCACATGAAAATTTCTGTTTTTTTATTTGATGTTCTTGTGTCTCATAAATGCATAGTGAGAACAAATGAGAAAGATAATATGCTAGTTTTGGATTTCTTGAAATAAACATCCTATATGTATGCTATGAACTGTTTTGAGAGATGGATTTCAGAACCTGGAATCCTAAATTGCAGCTGGGTGACATACTGCAACATAATTTCTTGGAGTCTTCTTTTCCCTTCCCTTGCCTGGAGCCAACATTGCCCAATATGTTTTCAGTCTGACATAGTTATGAAGTTCAGGGACACATTGTAAAAACAAACAGAACTTCTTAGCCAGCTGACTCCATGTTAAGGGAACTTGTATTTGCAGACCAGGTACCACACACCAGCATAATGTGGTTTGTTACAAATATGGATGGGCTTATGACTTGCAGCAGTTCTATAGAAAGGCTAACATTTTAGAGCAAAGCATAGATACACTGATCTCATTTCAGGCAGTCTTTCAGCTTCCTAGGTGAAGATAGGGCTATTATTATATATTTATCAGTCAAGCAATACTAAGGAATGGAGTTGATAAGTACATTACTTACATTCTAAGATACAAAGTCCCAATTGCCAAAGCAGGTGCTGGCAGCAGTCCCAGGATAATAATCACAGCACCAGACAAACACCTTTAACCAAACAACCATATGCATAAACTTTGAATTTTATGAAGCTTATATTGTAACAATGTACTGTAGTCAATGGTTCCTCTATTTACATTATTTTATAATCAACATTTCTAATCACTAATGCTGTCAAATGAGCTGGCAATGCCTCAGGACAGAAACAAAAGACAGTTGTTTCTCTGACATTAAAGTGAGGGGGCTAGTGATGAATATAATGACTGATTAGGAGACTGGACTTCTTTATTCTTAATATTTCTCAAAATGTTTGTGCCAGAAGAGGGTTGTTTTATGATTTGCTTCTAAGCATGCACTTAGCCATATCTTGCTGTTTTTCACAACTTCCTTACAAAGAGATGGATGGAGGATTACCACTGGTAATTCTGGGAATCATGCTTTCCAATGTTTCATTAACACCATCCATCTTATACAAGAGTTCTCAGGAAAATGTGTTTCTCTGTTGTTCCTAAAGTATTTTGTATGAGGAGCTTTGCCTTACTCATCGCTGAGTGACAAAAAAAAAAAAAAAAAAAAAAGAATATATTGTGGATCATAATTACCAAGAGTATTTGTCAAATCAGTGCAAGCCATGCCTATCTCCATAAACATATTAGCATAATTAGAGTGACATATTTTAGGATCATTCTTCAGTGGTTTTATTTTTAGCATAATTCTTTACAGATGCTCATGGGATGAGTGAATAAAGGAGGTTTTATTTATTGGAGACTACCTTAGAAACCATTGCAGAGAATCAGCATAAGATTATTGGGAAATTAAATCCAACAGTTTCTTTCATTGAAACAGCAAGATCATTAAGAACTACAGTAGATAACAAAACCAGAAAACAGTTTTAGAAGGGGGTTAGGGAAGTATGTTTCCAAAAGCAGAGGGCTTTCCTGACCAAAGGCAGCTTCCATTTACTTTCATGCCAACAAATGTAGAATTATAACTATGATAGTTGCTGCTAATTAAATAAGGTTAACAAAATAAGATTATAAGATAAATGAGTACAATATTACCCTTATTAGTTTGTTTATTAATTTGACATACCTGAGAAGAGGGAACCTCAATTGAGGAATTGTCTCTGTCAGCTTGGCCAGTGGTCATGTTTGTGACAGCATTTTATTAATTGCTAATTGATGAAGGTAAGCCAGTTCACTGTGTCCAGGGCCACCCACGGATGGCTGGGCCCCATCTTGATAAGAAAGCAAGCTGAGAAATCCAGAGGAAGCAAGCCAGTAAGGAGCTTTCCTTTGTGGTCTCTGCTGCAGTTTCTACCTACAATTATTGCGTGGGTTCCTCTCTTTGCTTCCTTTAATAATGGATTGAATGGTGTAAGAGGAAATCTACCCTTTCTACCCCAAGTTGGTTTTGGTTACTGTTTTATCACAGCCACAGAAAAGCAAACTAAAACAAGCATGCTAATTGTTTTAAGGAAGTTCTGTATAGACATTATGGAAGAAAATATATTTGAAAAGTACCCTGAAATTACTTACATCAACATAAGGCAAAAGAGTGTGTCAGACAAATGCAAAGTTCTACCTTCCTTCTTATAGTAGAATGATATGTCACACACATGTGAACATCAAAAATGATATGTTCAGAAAAAATTGAAGCATGCTTTGAAATAATATTATAGATATTTAACACAAAGAAAATCATGCTTTCATCCTTAGGCTATAGTACTGAATTTGAAATATATTTTTAGAGTATTTGGACAACAATAGAAGTTTTTTAATGAGACAAATGTACTGAAATGATAAAATTTAGGGTTTTTTTTAATGACAAAAGGTCAGAGTGATAGCCTGATTGAGAATCGATTGAACTGAAACAGAAGTTCATATAAAGAAATTGACTCAGATTTCCTATTAATAAAGTACTGTGGGAGACAATAAAGACTGAGAATATATAATAATAAAAAATGTGGAGAATGAAATAATATCAAGATACTTCAGCAGATGATTTAAAGCAATGAGAAATTAAGCAGACATGAGAGCTAAAGTGGAAAAGACCTCTGGATTCATGTGCAGATTCTGGCTTGCCAAAGGATGAACAGAGCTGCCCTCAGAATACAAGGGGAATGCAGAAAATAGCCTTGTGCAGAGGAACGAGAGCGTGACATTTTATTGCACATGTTGAGTCCAAATCAACACTGAAACTGCCAAGAATGGATATGAAGTAGATATAAAGATTTAAGTTCTGAGAATATTCGAGCCAAAGGGAAAAAAAAAACAATGAAACACTTGAGTTTCTATTGCTAATCAAAGTGTGAAATAATTTTTCAAGGATGCTATAGATCAGGAAGAAACTCTGAATGAGATTTTAATGAGTAAATAGGTGAGGATTATTCTGTAAAGAAATGAGAAAGAATAGAGAGTACAAGAGTGGTATTGTCACTGAAATGAGTAAATTATTCTAAGCAGAGAAAAACTGAATATTTTTCAGAAATTTCTATGACAGAATATAAACTTGCAACTATGACTTTAATGAAAGCATATGTGGGGAGCTAAGCTGATGTGAATTAAGCTATAAAGGGAAATTAAAGGATAAAGTAGGTAATTCTTCCATGAAATCTTCACAAGAGATGGAATAAATGTATGGAGTTTAAACATAGATGTTTGCTTCTTGGTTACTTACATAGAAATACATACATTAAACACACAGAAATCATTTGAAAGATATTAGGTAACAAGCACATAAATAATTGTACATATACACAAATATGTGTATAATCCTAAGGTATATCAGAATATAAATGCCAGGACAAAGCTTAGATAGTAACAATGTCACCTATCTCATGTGTGAAGAGGCCCACTAGAGTAATCTGATGAACAATTGAAAACACAGTTAGAACTTGATTTAGCAGAGAGACATTAATAGAACTCATGCCTAGTGGAACATTGCTATTACATGTGTTTTATGTAGAAAAAATGTCATCATGTGACTAAAATACGGAGTGATAGTCAAGGCAGTAAAAATTTGGGAAAAAGATTGGAAAGGCGAGAGAGTTATGACTGTTGTGTTTGTTGGTCATTGACTGGAGCATAATTTGTACAACATGTCCAACAAGTTCCCTTAAAAATCAGAAATCAATATAGTTTAAGTGGCTCATTTTAAATAAAATTATTTCATCCATTTTTGACTCTTGTTAAGTAGGAAGGGTAAAGTATAATAAACCAGGATAACTATGGTTTTGCCTAATTTTATAACTTAAAGGTAGGTTTAAGAAATTACAAAAATTGAGAAAACCAAGGACCAGGAATCTATGCAGAAGCTAACCATCAAGGAAGGCTTGTAGATGGGACTTTAAGCTGGTGTGGCTGCATAGTAAAAGTTCTGTTTATCTATCTATTTATCTATTTATTTATTTATTTTATGTGTCAACCACAGTTTCCCCTCTCTCCTTCCCTCCTCTTTCCTCTCCCACCTCTCCTCCCCATGACAATCCACTCCTCTGTTTCTGTTCAGAAAGGGGAGTTGCAGTAAGACTAAGAACCTCCCCTTTTATTATGGCTGAACAAGACAATCCAGTATGAGGAATGGGTTCTTAATACTGTGTTATTTCCTGAAATGATGAAAAAAATATAATATGGTAATAAATATTGGTATATAGGATTAAACACAAGACAGACTTGGTCAAAGTACTTAGGGGGAATAGTGTGATATTAACCAGGATGTCTTCTAAAGCTGTGAAGTCCTGAAGTGAACTCAATTAGACAAGCAATTTGAAAAAAAAAAACTATCAAAGGTGGAAAACTGGACAGGAAGATTTTTAAGAAATTAAATAGAAACCTGTAAGTATGAGAACAGATATGAATAAGGAAATAGGCAGGAGCAGGAATAGAGGGTTTAAGCTTCTTTGGAAATACAGAAGCCATGAATGTTTTCACTCATACATTACATTAAATACATCAGATTTCCCAACATGTTTCCAGCTTCAGGGTAAAGAAACAGTATGAGCCAGACACTCAAACTGTTAACTCCTGTGGAATGACAGGGAACTGGACAGGTGGCAGGTTAAACAGAGGAGGAGGGTATGAAATGAATCAAACACTAAGTATTTTATAAGGCAGGACTCGGTGACCTGCGAAGTGCAGGGAGTGTGTGGATGAGAGAAGACCCTGTCTTCTAACTGAATTATAACAACTGCGAATACACATCTGATGATTTAAGAGAGATTGCGAGAAGAAGCAATTCTGCACAGAAATGCTGTTTTATGGTACAAGGAGACTATAGAAACACGTAGAGAGGAGATTGAAATAGAGGAATCTTGAGATATATAAGCAATATGATTTTCCCAGATATACAGTGAGTGAAAGTTATAGTTCATGTAAAAAGATCTTCTGTGAGCACACTTCTAATCTAGCTTGTCAAAATGAAAGAATCAAGCCTTTCATGTGTCGTTCTCTGAAAATGAAGGTAGGTATCCAGAAGGATCTGCTATTGCTATGATGTATGAAGAGAACACCTGGCTATAGAAGCTGAACTACCATCTGGCAGGTACAAAAATATCCTAGTTTCTGGTTAGAAAAAAAGACCACACAAATATGCATTAGTAGCCCCCAAAAGTGGGGAAGCAACCCTTACTATTTACCCACTTTCTAAATTTCTAAGCATCTAAAGGTCTGAGCTAAGTTGATGTTTATTACAAATAAGCACAAGACTAACAATTTTCTTTTATCACTTAACTTTGGTGAGAATCATTTTCAATTGTCTGTCTTCTAAGACACTGAAAAATAGTAGCATCAGGAAAAATGTTGAGTTGATGTAAAGTGCAGTAATCTCAAAAATATTACAGTGTGAAGTTATGAATATTCTACTTAACTAGATTCAATAGCCCTAGGATATGTACATGCAAGATGCAGTCCTTAATAATAAGGTCTGTAAAAAAAAAATGTACTTACAAGGCAGCTATGCTCACCACCAACGTGCAGGAAAAAGCACAGGGACAAATAGCCAAACTAGTGGAAACACATCAACTATGAACCAATACCTGAGAAGCACACAACTGGATCAGGCCCTCTGGATAAGTGAGACAGTCAATTAGCCTGAACTGTTTGGGAGGCCCCCAGACAGTGGGACCTGGACCTGTCCTTAGTACATGAGCTGGCTGTTTGGAGCCTGGGGCCTATGCAGGGACACTTTGCTCAGCCTTGGTGAAGGGAGGAGGGGACTAGACCTGCCTTGACTGAATCTACCAGGCTGAGTTGAATCCCCAGAAGAGTCCTTGCTCTGGAGGAGATGGGAATGGGGGGTGGGTTGGGGGGAGGGTGGGGGGCGCAGGAGGAGTGAGGACAGGGCTGATATGTAAAATTAAATTATAAAATAAAAAAAAAGAAAGACATAAACTCACAGTAACAAAAAATGTACTCAGGTGGCTTCATTGTTATGAAAATTATAAGGTATGCACACCTATGTGGTACAGGGAAGACATTCCAATATACTGAATGTCAATAAATTATAGATAGTAAAGTAATTATTATGAAGAGCTTTTCACTCTTCCTAATAGTGTGTGCCACACTTTTATACAACTGACAGAATTATGAGTGTGTCCTAACGGAAACACTTCTGACTTTGTATGGTGTTGAATAGAATAGGATACTGACACTAAGACATCAAAGCAATTAGAAGTACCCTTCTCTGTTTCTTTCTTACTTTCTTTCACTTTGTGTTATGTGAGTAGTGGAAACTGACTCCAGGGACTTGCACATTATAGACAATTGTCCCACTATTAAATAATTGTTTTCTTTCATTTTAATTACATAGTCCCTTTCTTTTTCAGGAAATGCAGATGTTTGAAAAAATGGAACATTTGAGGGAAAGTCTTGTTATTCTATAGCCATAACTATAGTTCTGTAACCCCTATGGTTACTTTGAGTCTATTGACCCTGTTAGAAGCATTTCTCACCCTCTACTCTCCTTTGCTTCACTAGACACTATCACCCACTTCTCTACCCTGGGGTAAAATATAAAGTCTGTCTGCCAAGTGTGCTGAATTCAATTTGAATGGTATTTGCTTTCTTCATAATAGATTGAATGAATATCAAATCACATACTGAAATATCCCCAGATGTTCTGTGATAGTTAAGAAGTATAAGTTTATATTAAATATATTGTTAATATAAGCACTTAAAAGAGGTCTTGTTTCCAACTAACAATAGCATTTAAGTAAGACGGTCATTACTCTCATAATCAGAGAAAGCAGTACATCATTGAAATATTATTATAGAGATGGAAGATACCGTCACTCAACAATTGAGCTTATTTTACATAATAGTTTATATCATCAAATGACCCTCCAGTGCCTATTGAAGTTGAATTAAGTATGTCTGTACATTTCTAGTGTTTCATAACAAATTTCTATCACATCATTTTCTCCTGTTTTGAAATGACGTAAGTCACAATTTACCTATCATTTGTATGCTACAACTTTGATTTACTATCACCAAAAATATATGGATAAGCTAAACTACATAGCAGGTTGATATTCAACACCAGCAACCTGAGATAAAAATCACATCCTCACATGCAGTATTTGTTGGCAGCTGCATCTGAAAAGGACAGGATGGAACATTAACTTCAGCCCTTCACCTGCCTGATCCCGGGCTAAGGCTCCCAGATGTAGGGTGATTTTGAACTCCATTAGTCCTGTATGCTCAGGCTGGGAGAAGATTCATTTTCATGCAAGGCCTGCAATTGGTTGCTAATAAAACCTTACTCTGACAAATAAATGGCCTGTAATATAACCTGCTTCAGGGCAGTGAAATCTCAACTATTCAAATATGATCTCTACCAAAGCAATATGCAATATACTTCCCCCAGCGATTCCAGAAAATGTTGCACAATCCCTTTACTTGTCCAAATTTCTATATTAATGAACCAAAAACTCTAGATCATCCTCCAAAGGATGGCAAATATTTTTTGATGATTTACACATATAAATAAGATAGTTATTAAACTTAATACAATGACCCTGTTAGCACAGCATAACAAAATTTAGGATATTTTTGTTAAGTGCATGATAAAAAGAGAATCAAGTGAAGTCCAGAATCCTCATTAGCAAGCCAAAATACAAAATGCTCTATCTCTTTCCTGATTACCTGAGAAGTAAAATAAAACTGTCACTGAAGCAAGTAGCATTTTTTCAAAACATTAATTATAATTTATCAATAAATTAAATATACATTAGCAGTGCTTGAGGCAGGAACAGAAGAGATGATTATGCCCAGGTTGCGTGAAAGAATACATAACATTCACTTACCACACTTCCTTTTACATTATTGTCAGAGATGCAGCGAGGATCAAAGAAGACCAAGTTTGGAAATGGTGTCCCACTTGTGAAGCAATAGAAGAATGATGGGCATTATTCACAAAAGAGAACATACTCAGCACTTAATATCCATGGCTTTTCATGAATTCCATACCAGCTCCAAAACCAGAAGCATTCCTTACAATCATAATTATTTTAGGGCATTTACTGTGTTCCTTGTAATAATAAGCAGTAGTGTTCTTCTTTCCGCTTAGTAAATATTTTTTAATTGTTGAGCTGATAGCCATTATTATTCAGTTGTTTCTTCATGTCATTAAGGTTTTTCAAGGTTCCATAAAGCTTAACAAGGATTCTAAACTTGAATTCAGCTTAAAATTGTGAAAACTATTATTTTATTTTCTGGCATGTGGAAATAGAATGGTCAAGTCAATGGTCAATGGATATATCACTAACAAAGCCCTGCTTTGCAAAACAAAACATAGAAATCAGAGCTGTTTTGTAGCCCATTACCTATGGTGGGACACCTTGCACAGCTGTGATGCAGGGGGAGGGACTTGGACCTGCCTCAACTGAATGTACCAGGCTCTGCTGACTCCCCATGAGTGGCATTTTTGGAGGATGGAATGGAGGGATGGGTTTGGGGGGAAGATTGAGAGGGACAAGAAAAGGGAAGAGAGGGTGATCTGTGATTGGCATGTAAAATGAATAAAAAATTTCTTAATAAAGTAAAAAAAAAATCAGAGCTGAGTATGGGGACACATGCTTGTAATGCTAACATTTTTTTTTATGCTGAAGGATAGGCTTGAGATCAGTTTAAGGCTAGCATATATTCTGTAGCTACAGAATAATATCTTATCTTAATGAAAATTAGGGTGTAAAGAATCAACCAGGGTCCACATCGCCTGTGGATTCCACAGATCATCTTCCACTAACCTCCCTCCCCCAACTCATATTTTTATCTTAGCTCCAAATTCAAGAAGGTGCCCTCTGCTAACCCACAAGTCATGCCTCCCAGAAAACCAGGTGTGCTGCCTGCAGATCTTCTCTTCTCCTCTAAATCTCAAATTCTCCCAAATCCTATTCCCTAGGCTCGTCACCAGCTCTGCAGCAGAGCACCTGTGGCAGCCTTCCCTACCTCCCTGGTCCATCTCCTGTGAATCCCATAAATCTTCCCATCTAACCTCCCTCACCCAACTTGTTACTTTGTCTCAGTCCCCAAATCTAGCTGGCATACCCTGATAACCCAAAGGCCACTTCGGCCCGGGGTAACAAGTGGGATGACAGCTGGATCCACACCTCTCCTTCTGTTCCTGTAGATCCAATACTGAGTCTCATAAACAGTCTGTAGCAGAAAACCTGCTGTGGTCCCCCTTTCTGCTCTTATCCCATCCCTGATGGATCACAGCTATCCTCCAACCTTCCTTACCCCAACTTATCCCAGTATCCAAGCCTCTAACACCAGCAGGCACTTCCTGTGAACAAACCTGCTTGGCAGGCCTGAGAAACAGTAAATTAATTGAAGACCTTCACTGCTCTCTCCTCTCCTCCAAACCCAATCCCTAAGTCTCATCCCTATCTATGCAGTAGAACACCTGCTACAGCCTTCCTTCCTCCTCTGTCTACATTTCCTGTGGATCCCACACACCTTTCCTTCCTAACCTTCTTCTACCCACTTGTTGCTTTATCACAGCCGCCTAATCCAGCAGGCACTTCCTCCTAACCCATAGACCAATCCTATCAAAAAGAAGGTAGGCTGTCTTTAGATCTTCTCCTCTTCTTCTGTTTCTTAGACCCAACCCCTCATTCACGTCCCCATCTATATTGCAGACACTCTGGAGTGACGTCTTTTCCCTGTCTTCACCTATTCTAAGGAGACAAAACAAGCATATCCCAGTTGAACACCCTGCTCTCCTCTCTCCTGTGAACCCATTCATATTCTTACCATATTGAGATTCCTTACTGTCAGTTCTCAATATCCAGAGACACATTGTACCTGGAAATCCCAGTAGACACAATTATTGGGTCCAAAGAAAGTTTCCCATCAGGCAACACAGAGCCATCACACTATGCAAAAATCCAGAGAAGAAATAGAAAACAAGGAACAAAACACCCACCCAACAGAGACAAATATAGAAATCATTACTTAGACCTATAATCACCACGATCCCAGATGCTTAGGCAGCAGTGTAAAAAACATAGTCAATAAGAGACAGGGCAATATATCTCCTCTATAGCCCAACTATCTACATGGCAGGCCCTGAATATTCCAATAGAGGTGAAGCACAAGAAAAAGACCTTAAAACCACTTTTATTAAGATGATAGAGGTCACTAAATAAGATATCAATAAATCCCCTGAAGAAATCCAGGAAAATACAAACAAACACTGTGAGGAAATAAATAAATTCCTCAAGTAAATCCAGGAAAACAAAAACAAAAAACAACAGACAAACAAAAACAGTGGAAGGAAGTGAATACAAGTGTTCAAGACTTGAAAAATGGAAGTAGAATTAATAAAGAAACCCCAAACTGAGTGAATTCTGGAACTGAAAAATTTAGGAATTCAAACAAAACTATAGAGGCAAACTTCAATATAAGAATACAAAAGATAAAAGAAAGAATTTCAGGGGTTAAATATATAAGAAATAGATATATCAATCAAAGAAAATGTTAAATCTAAATTACTCCTGACACAAGGTATCCAGAAACCTAAAAAAAAAAAAAATAGAAATAGAGGAAGGAAAAGGAGAAGGATTCCAGGTCAAAATCCCAGAAATTATTTTCAACAAAATCATAGAAGAAAAATTTTCTAACATGAAGAAGGGGATATCTATAAAGGTACAAGAAGCATACAGAATACCAAATAGATAGGAGCAGAAAATAAAGTACCCTTGGCACATAACAATCAAAATGCTCAGCATTCAGAATAAAGAGAGTATATTAAAATCTGAAAGGAAAAAAAGACCAAATAACACATAAAGACAGATCTATTATTTTACATCTGAATTCTCAATGGAGATTCTAAAAGTCATGGCCAGTTGTACTGCTGACTCTAAGAGACCATAGATGCCAGCATAGACCGCAATGCCCACCAAAACTTTCAGTTACCATAGATGGTGAAAATAAAATATTCAATGATAAGGCCAAATTTAAACAATATTTATCTACAAATCCAGCCCTACTGAAGGTGCTAGAATTAAACTCCAAACTAAGGAGGTTATCTACAACCATGAAAACACAGAGAATAAATAATCTCATAGCAACAAACTCAAAAGAAGGGAAGTGTGTGCACATGCATATGTACACTCACATGCACACTCACATGCACACGCACATGCACACGCACATGCACACGCACATGCACGCACATGCACACACACACACACACACACACACACACGCACACACACTGTCACTACCACCATCATCAACAACAAAATAACAGGAATCAACAATCATCAGTCATTGATGTCTCTTAATATTGATGATCTCAATTCCCCAATAAAAAACACAGACTAACAGAATTTATGTGAAAACAGCATCCATCTTTGTGCTGCATCCACAAAACACACCACAGGTACCAAAGATAGATATAACCTCAGGGTAAATGGTTGGAAAAAGATATTTCAAGCAAATGAACCAAAGAAGAAATCTGGTATAGCCATGCTAATACTTAACAAAATAGGCTTCAAAACAAAGAAATCATAGCTAAGATCAATAATGTAAGTAGCATCTCATATGTTGAGGATCTTGAATAAGGGAAATGCTCATCCATTACTTGTTGGAGTGCAAACTTATACAGCCCTATGGAAATCATAATGGAAGTCTCCCAAAACACTTGGAATTGATCTACCTAATGATTCAGCTCTACCACTCTTAGGAATATACCCAAAGGATGCTTCATCCTGCCACAAGGACACTTGCTTAGCCATGTTCATTGGTGCTCCATTTATAATAGCCAGAAATTGCAAACAACCTAAAGGTTCCTGAAACAAAAAGTGGATAAAGAAAATGTGGTACATTTATACATGGAGTATTATGCAACAGCTAAAAAAAAAAAAAAAAAAAAGACGTCATGAAATTTGCAGGCAAATGGATGGAACTAGAAAAAAAATAATCCTGAATGAGGTAATCCAGACCCAGAAGATAAATCGGTTACATATTTACTTACCTGTGGATATTATCCATTAAATAAATGATAAATGGCCTATAATCTGTAGGCTCAGAGATGTTAGGTATAGGGGAAGGGACTAAGGAGGGCAGAGGGATCTCCTTGGGAGGAGGAAACAGAATAGATTTTATGGGTAGACTGGGTTCAGATGGGCATGCAAATGAGAATATGAGTTTAAGAGTGAGAGGAGAGACAGGGTTGAGAGAAGGGATGTATCAAGAGACAACAAGAATGGAGGGGGATATGGAAACCTAGAGCAGTGGAAACTTCCCAAAGTATGTGAAGGTGATTCTAATGAGTCACAACTGGCCATCTCTTGTCGACAAAGGACACTTCCAGTACCAGGACTAACTTGCACTTAATTGAGTGGCTTGGTCAAGAAGGTACCATGTAACTCCACAAACAACCCAGAGAGAGACCTTGGAACACACAGCTCTTAATGAGATGTCTCCATTAAATCCCTCTCCTCAGAGCTCAGGGAATCCCACAGAAGTAGAGTCAGAAAGAGACAGTCAGGAAGTAGATCCAGAGGGGAGGGAAGCAGAGGTAGGGAGGAACTGGGTGGAGTAGAGGGAGGGGAAACTCTAATCCGGATATATTGTATGAGAGAAGAATCTATTTTCAATTAAAGGGAAAAAATAAAAAATAATAAAAAATAAACCTCAACCAGAATGACAAATTATAGGGTAGTAGTTCTCAACCTTCCTAATGTTGCAACCTTTTAATATAGTTCCTTATGTTGAGGTGATTAAACCATGAAATTATTTTGTTGCTACTTCATAGTTGTAATTTTTACTATTATAAATTGTATTGTAAATATCTAATATGCAGGATATCTGGTATGCAACCCCTGTGAAATATCATTTGGCTCCTAAAGGGGTCATCACTCACACATTGATAACTACTGTTACAGGGGTTGCTCTGGAAATAATAAAATCATGGAAGAAGAAGAATTGGGTTGGTTAATACAAATGAATGCAGGGAAGGGATCATAATTTCATATGATAAATATCACTCCATGCCCTATTATCCTCAGCTAGCACACAAGGATGCCATTCATGATGCTTATTGGCTGTTCAGGTAAATTGTTATTACTTACCAGCTATAATAATTAATTTTAAGTATTAAAGTGACTAGACAATGAGCTCTCCCATCATATAGGGAAATATTATTTTACATGTGTCTGTGAGGGTGTTTCTTTTATTTATTGTTTTTAGTTTTGAGATTAATATATCATTTACCCCTTTCCTTTTCTCCCTCCAAACCCCTCCTTTCTTCTTTCAAATTCATGACCTCATTTTAAATTAACGGTTGATGGATACATATATGCATATGTATACAGACATACATTCATTAATACACAAATACAACTTGCTCAGCCTGTGTATGTTTATTTTATGTATATTTTTGTGCTGGTCATGAGAACATTTCTTAAGAGATTAATGCATCTATGTTCCGTATGATATTTAATTTAACAATGGACTGAATAAATGATCAAAATCCCACAAATCATATCAACATGTAACATTCCAAGTTTGTCCTAGCTTGTATAAATACCCAGTGATTTTAGGACAATGTTGAAATTGCCACTCAATATGTTTTATCAGAAGATACCCTGATTGCTAGCAATATATCGGTATATTACAGTTGGAATGAGTCCCCTCCCCTGAATGTCAGGGTGGCATTTTCATATTTTTTGGTTATCTGACTAGAAGCAAGGGAAATGAAAATTTGGATTTGTTCTCTGCCTTAACTATAACACAATTCATCTTTGTCTTCAGGAATCATCACTATTAGGTCTTACAAAGTTACTGCTTACTCTTCTAAAGAATTCCAAACTAAAGATCATAAGGTTTTAAGACTTGATGATCACTTGAACCAATTCCTATTTTAGTAAATGTGTCTTTCTAACATTTGTTGAGTCATGGTATTTGTATTTCTTGTTTATCTGGGGAATCCTAATAGAGAAACACCTGGATAATAACTGACACACTGTTGTGCTCATCTAATTAATTTTGTTGAAAAATATTATCTAACACTTATCAGCAGATATTTATGTATATGGGATGCAGAATTATGCACATAAATACAAGAAGCGTTATAACTGATTCATGTTTTCCTGTCAACTATAAATCACTTTCAGTAGTAACAAATGGATGATGTATTTGATGACATTGTGGCAAAAGCCCAAGTTTCCTATAGGAAGCCATTATAAAGGAAAGAGTTTGAAACCAGTAATTTGTTGCTTACCACATTTAGCACACACACTTTGAATGACTATACTAATAATCTTCATTTGTTGAGTAAGAAGTCTTTTACTTTCCTATTTTAATATGAAATGCAACAGTATATGGAGCAGCACTTTTGCCATTCCATAAATAGAAATACCATTTTCACAGTAAGAGAAAATCAGTTTTACAAACATACATTTAAATCTTTAGTTAGTCAGAACATGTTCCCTATTGCTAGGTGTACTATGCCCTTAGGCTCTTGTTGAGAGCAGACATCATTAGTATTACCAAGCCACACAAGTCATAGCTTTAGAAGTAGTAACTTACAATATTTCTTTTTAGATTTAAATGACAGGTTTTATTTGAAAATGAGTTTGTAGAGCTGTGTCAAAGTTGCTAAAATACATATAAGGATATTCAGTATATGGACCCATGTGTTGCATGTGGCCAGTTGAGGTTGGAGGTAGATATGAATGTGGCTCAACACAAAATTATTTAAAACATTATGATATTTTTATGGTTTCATTTTTTTTCATACATGAAATTTGTATAAGAAGATCAATACCAGAGGTCTAGGATCCTAAGGTGAGTAATACATTGTGAACTGACCTCAAACCCTGATTGCTTTGTAGGCTTCTGTTTACTCTTGATCATAACAAAAGAGTTGGGTGAATCAGTCTTTTAATGCTGTTTACAATCTATCTATCATCTTTCCTACCCTGATCTTTATCTTAATGCAAATTCTGGCTTTTATTCTCCTTTCATTTTATACTCAGGTAGCAAAGCATTTTTTTCCTTTTTTTCTTTTTCTTTCCAAAACTGACAGACTTAACTCTATATATTTATCACGTGCAAGGTCACATTTAATGATCATTTTAGAGTGGTAAAAAGTCAATTAACAAATACATTATTTCATATACTTATCTAAACTATGAGGTTTTTTAACCTTAGTGTGGGAAAAGATGATTTATCCCTGTGGAGAAAGATAAAAACTTCCCTGGGTCTCCTGCCTAGTGTGAATCAGACAGCACTTTAATAAAATATTCCATCATTCTATATTCATTTTTGTAATATATAGGAAGCACCTACAGTTACATAAAACAGCTTTTACTAAATTTCCCCCAATCCATTTATTAACAGCCTCTCAAAGATTCTCTGATGACTGTAAACATAAGTCCCTGTTTATTAAATGTCTCAAAAATCACAGAACACAAAAGGAAAATGGATTGACTGCAGCTACAGCTCTGGGCCTAGACTTTAGCTATTATGTGAAAGTTATCTTTTTATTCTTAGCACAGTTGACACACTGGAAAATGCAAATAATCTTTGACAGTACAGCCTCCATCTTCACTCACTTCTCCTAGGTAAGTATGGAGAAGCTGAGAAAGGGGGGTCAGAAAGTAAGTTCAGATTCATCAGCCATTTAGCTCCTCAAACAGGGGCCTGTAGCTCCCTGGATGTATGCCACTTAGCTTTATTTTAAAGGCTTTCCCTAAGATTTCAATATACAACTAAAGCTTTGAACATTACTGAAATCATCTTGGGAAGAGACATTTTAGAATTGTTACAGGAAGAAGCTGTAAAGATATTCAAATCATCTTTCTCATAGATGTCAAGATTTTTGTTAAGCTAAGGAAGAAAGCATTAATGGACAAGATTTTTTGTTTTTTTTTTTTTTTGGCGTTCTCTGGCTTGACAAAGACCTGGCAGAACACGTGGAGTAGCTATAGAATAAGGACAAGCTCTACAGAATGGTACCTGTGAAAAATTTGATAGTACAGAGATCTGAATAGTTTAGAGACCAAAGCTATTGAGGGCCGTAGGGTTGCTTCAATTTTTTTTTTGTCTTTATATAAGAAAGACTAAACAATTTACTCTAAAAGGCAATTGTTTCTTCCTTGCAAATGTTGAAATACAGGTCATTTCAAAGAATGAACAAATTGGTAGCACAATGAACTTTGTGAATGTAGGTAGAGAATTGACTTGCTCAAATAAATACCTTTTCTATACATCAATAACAAATGCACAAAGAAGAAAATCATAAACATACTTCCATTCACAAGAGTTTCAAAAACTATCTAGTAATAAATCTAACCAAAGAAGTGAAAGAGCTCTACAATGAAAACTTTAAACCTCTTGAGAAAGACAGTAGAAAATAGACATTCCATGCTGACAGAATGGCAAAATTATCATTGTGAAAAATCACTATTTCACCAAAAGCGATTTTGTCACTGCAATCCCAATCAAAACCCCCAACCCCTTCTCCACAGAAACAGAAAAATATTATCCTAAAATTCATATGGCTCCCAGACAAAAGACCCCAGGCACCTCAAATAACTCAGAACAAAGAAAACAATACTGGGGTGTTATTTTCCAGTTTTTAAGATAAACTAGAGAGCCATAATAATAAAAACATTATTCACTGGCAGGAGAACAGGCATATTGGACAAAGATGTCACAAACAAATACTGCAGAAAAAACAAACATCTTCAAATAATAGCCCTGAGAAAACTGGATGTCCACATGCAGAAGAATGAAATTAGACAAGTGTCTGTCACCTTACATAAAAATAAACTCCAAATTGATTAGAGACCTAAACCTAAAACTGCTAGAAGCATGAATGGACAGTACCCCACATGATATTTCTGGAGAAAAAAACTTTCTGAATAGGTCTGAATATGGCACTCTTAAAATAACCAATTTTACTTGCAAAGTACAACATGAAACCAATAAAGTTGTGTTTTGATAAAGCTATAATGAATACCTAATCTAGATGTGTTTTATGATAAGAGGCCAATAACAACTCTTAAATTTGACACATGTACAAAGAAAAGTAAAACAATTGCTGAAAGTGATAAGGATTTAATGAAAACTGCTGTTTTAAATGAATTTTATGAGAATATGAATAGCTACATCATCACATTAATATAACCATCTAAAACACAACAAATGTGGATAACAGAATCAATATCACATTAGTAGTTCTTGATTTCTCTAAAATTCATATTTTATGGCAGAGAAGCATATAAAGAAGTATTCCACATCCTTCATTATCAGGGAAAGGCAAAACAGAACTCTTTTTAAATTTCATCTTACACCAGTCAGAATGGCCAAGATTAACAAAAAAAATGGAGAGGGAGAGAGAGAGAGAGAGAGAGAGAGAGAGAGAGAGAGAGAGAGAGAGAGAGAGAGAGAGAGAGAGAGAGAGAGAACACAAAACAAAACAAAGGAAAACCCAGGCTGGTCAGGAAGTATAGTAAAGGAAACACTCATCCAATGCATCATCCAATGCAAGCTTATATAACGACTTGAAAATCATGTGGTGGTGCTTCTAGAAGCTGAGAATAAATCTGCCTAGAGATCCAGCTATGCCATTCTTGCACATCTAACCAAAAAAGTCTTCATCCTACAATAGAGACACTTGATCAACCATGTTCATTGCTCCTCTATTCATAATGGTCAGAAATTGGAAACAGCTGAGATGTACCTTAATGGAAGAATGGATAAAGAAAATGTGATACTGTTGCATAATGAAATATTGTTCAGCCATTAAAGAAGTGAAATCATGAAGTTTGCAGGTAAGTGGATTTACCAAAACCAATTATACTGAGTGAGGTTACCCAGAACCCAGAACACAAATATTACACTAGTGGCCAAAAGCTTGTGGGAGGAACTAACCAATATGTGACTGGATTTAAGTTGTATTCCCTGAGATGGAACTTGTTCCTAACGCTGCTGGTGTGGCCAAGAACCTGAGACTAGATTGGCTAGCCACCTAAGGGCAATCCACATACCTTTGATCCACCACAGGAACATAGCAATAAAATGGCTCTTGATGGCATTCTGCTATACTCATCAATGAGTTTATTGTTCAGCCATCATCGAAGAAGTTTCCTCCTACAGTAGATGGGGACAAAATAGAGACCTGCAATGAGACAATGTACAGACAGTGAGAAATTTGAAATGCTCAGTTCAAAATGGAATGTTTCCATAAAATCCCTCACCTCAGGGCTCAGGGACTTTCAGAAGAGGAGACAGAAAGATTATAAGAGTCAGAGGGGATGGAGAACATTAGGGAAATAAGGCCTTCATAACACAGCAGGACCAATGCACTTATGAACTTACAGAGACTGTGGCAGCATGCACATGGAAGGCCTGCACCAGTCCGTACGAGATGGGGGACATCTCACTAAACCACTACAAATGTCTGATAAAAAATATGGTACATTTACACAATTACACAAGTATAATTCAGTTGTTAAGAAAAATGAAATTTGCAAATAAATGGAAAAATATGGAAATAATCACTCTGAGTGAACTGTCTGACCAGAAATACAAATGTCACAAATTTTCTTTCATTTGTTGATATTAGCTTTGAATTTTTTAAATATACATATATAACTTTGAGCACACATAGATATTAGGAAATTAGTAAGGTGTCATGGAAATTAGTAAGGTGTCACTAAAAGACAGAACACACTTATATAAATGGGAAGACAAGGATAATGGTATCAAACCAGTAAATTGGGAGGATGAGAGGGCATGGTAAAGAAGGGAATACAGACAGAGAAAAACTAACATGATAGAGCATCTGAAAAGTCATGAAGACCTACTATTATAGAAGTCTCCTAAAATATAAATGTATGCACATATAATAAGAGCTTGGTATAGTTGTCCTATAATAGAAAACAGTGTGCTAATAGATACCCCAGGCTAACAAATGGCTAACACTCAATGTCAAGAACTGGTGATCTCTACTGGAGCTGTTGGCCAGTATAATCCAATAATTCAAATGTTACAGAATCTTAGCATTTTTCTTGGTTACCCTCCTTAACTTGAAAATAAGACTTTATTGGTGAAGATCTAACATATTGGAGTCATAGATCACCAAAAAAAAAAAAAAAAAAAATCAATGTGGTGTTGATCTGGAAGCTTCATCTCAACTGGTTAGCTTTCATAGTGCTGTAAAGTGTTATACATGCCATCAGAGAAGAAAAGTCACTATCAATGTTATCTAGATATGAACCATGAGGTCTGCAATAATAACCTTTCTGGCAAAATATCCCTGCCAGTGCAAAAATTGTACAAATGGCATGATAGTAACTATCGACTTTCTGGTTAGGTATAAGATTGTTTTGACAAGATGGAACCTGTACCTGGCACCATTATTGGGCCAAAGGACCTGTGGCTAGACAGGTCTGAGACCCTTATGGAGAATCTGTTTCTTGTAGTCAACTAATGGTGCATAGTATTAAGCTAACGTCTGATGACTTATTATACCCATAAGATTAATATATCTTGAACCTCAGTAAAGAAGCTTCTTTTCTCAGAAGATGATGATTAACACAGAGACCCATAATTCACGGGATACAGAGAAAAGTAACTATGGAGGCTCAGCCCTTAATGGATATAAATACATATCTTCTTCTTCCAAAGATCATGGTTAATTTTAGAATAGAGTCAGGAAATACTGTAAGAGGCTGTGGCAGTGGATGACTACAAGTAAACACATTCTCTGAACAAAATAGGTTGTTTGCACTTACGAATTTGCAGTGATTTGTAACAGCATCCATAAGATCTGTGTGCAAGCTCAAGCTATTTAAAAACCTGAGGGGAAAGGTGGAAATGAAGTCCAACACTTGCTTATGAATTACTGATAATTGATAGCTGCTGGTGGTGGGAGAGTTAGCTTTTTTAGAGTGGGGCCCTTGTTTGGTCTAACACTGTTGTGGAATATTATTTTAACTAGGCAAAGATGTGTTATATTTCTTTATGTTGCAGAATATTACTGTAACTGTGTACAGATGTGTTGTATTTGTTTCTGCTGCCTTTGTTAATGATGTGTTACTTTTGTTTATGCTTCATTTGTTTAATGATATAAAGATGTGTTGCATCTGTTTCACCTTGCCTGCCTAAGGCACCTGATTGGTCTAATAAAGAGGTAAATGGCCAATAGCTAGGCAGAAGGAAGGATAGGTGGGGCTGGCAGGCAGAGAGTTTAAATGGGAGGAGAAATCTGGGATTGAAAAGAGAGGAGAGCAAGAAAATGAGAAGAGAATAAGGGACATGCCTAGTACAAGAAACTAGGCAGATGCCAGTCAGCCAGACATACAGAAACAGGGAAATTAAGATATACAGAAGTAAGAAAGGTAATAAGCCCCAAGGAAAAAGGTAGATAAAGAGAAACAGGTTAATTTAAGTGAAAAAAGCTAGCAAGAAATGTGCCTAAGCTAGGCTGAGCATTCAAATCTAATAAGTCTCTGTGTCATGATTTGGGAGCTGGTTGGTGGCCCTAAAACAAAAGGCCTGATACATAACATGCTCCATTGGATGTCCATATGCCTAAGAGTATGCAGGCAGCAATGTTGAAAATGGATGTGTTTTTTAAAAAAGGACACAAAGTTGAGTGGGTTTGGAATAAGGTGTGGATGGGGGATAGGAATGTATGAGATCAAAAAGTGATGTGTGAAATTCTCATAGAATTATTAAAAAAAAATATAAAACAAAAGTAAAGAACAGTTAATACAAAAACTTTAAGACTTGGACGGACTTCATATTCTACAGAGAACATTTAACAAAATAATTGACTTAACAAAGTCACAGAAACAGCATTCTCTACTGAAATCAAGCACTTGGGCATTTTAATTTCAAACTTGACCTTTTTACATTGAGGATAAGCAGCACCTTTAAACTTGGTACAGGATGAAAATCCTGAGGCTACCAGTCAAATGCTGGCCCAGATTTCCCCTTGCCTCTGCAGGGAGCATGTCATGCCATTCTGTATTAAGTCTCCTGTCATCTTCACTGGGGCACAGAATCGTATTTGCAGTCACTGAAGTGTGCAGTATTACTTAAATTAAATCTCCATTTTTCATAAATGAGCTACAGAAAAAAACATGAGCTGAGCTAGAAACACAAGCGTTCATGGAGATTTTATTTTAAAAAATTGCAATGTATAAAATGTAGTGAAGTCATGACAGCCATCAAAGTCAACTGTAAATATTCTGTTATATTTCCTTTTATCAAAAACTTTTTTTAAATATATAGTCATCCATACATACTTCTGATAACCTCTTCCTGCTTAAAGTCCTCTGCATGTGCATATTGATCATGAACTCTTTCGGTGATTTTTTTTTTTGTAATGATAATAATATATTTTATGACTTCAGGAGTAGTAGTCATGAACCAATAATAAACCAAATTATAATTTTCTGTACTATTTCAAATTTGTACACTTTTAGTTTTTCCTCTGTTGTTTTTTGAAATTTTTATTGTATTTAAATTAAATGTAAATTACCAATTATCAAGTGTTTTTCATTTTAGTAGGCATATTCAAGCTTCAAAATATGTATTGACATGAAAACCATTTATCTTGCCTAAAAATTTGCATTTCGTGGTTCTGTGAAGTAATTATATCTCACAGCTATTGTTCATTTACAGTACACTTCCATTAATATCTTTTTGTTTGTCTACTAAAGTGCCAACATTTTATGTTTGCAAAGTACTCGATGAGTAAACGCTACTGATGATTCTAGTCTACATATTCCTGAAGCATTCTAGTTAACAGCATTTCTTCTTACTTCTTATATCAATAATTCCTGGTATCGGAAAAGGAGGCCTTTTTACTCTGGAGTTAGCAATTATACGTCATTTTCTTATTTCCACACAGAAAAACCTTATTGTTAAATTGCTTTGATGGGCATAAAGAAAAGCTTTTGTCTAGTTGGGAGATGACAGGTGGGCTGTACTGATCTTGGACTGGTAACACATTAGACCTCAAAGGCAGCAACAGGCTTTGTTCTGCCGTAGTTCCTATATATAAGTATAACTATATACTTAGAGTTATTCTGTAAATTCCCAGACTGAAATACTGGCTGCCATGGGCAGTACTCTAATTTAGGAGATTTCAAATGATACAAATACATATATATATATATATATATATATATATATATATATATATATATGAAAGTCATTGAAAATCAAGATTATTTCCTTTATATGTTCATAAATATTTCTTTTAAGAAACATAAACTTCTAATTATGTTTAAAAAAAACTTTAATAGGTGCCTAGGATAGGTGTCCAATTATTTTAAATAAATATCAAAATTAGAAAAGTAATTAGAAATACAGAGGAAAGGAAGGGAATGAACGAATATGTAATTCTACCCATCTTTACGGCCATGAAAAGGGGAGAAAAGCACAACACTCACAGACACCAAGCATTGAGAAATGCAGGAGTGTCACTCACCCATAGCCTCAGCTCAGTATAATGGGCCAGGCTTCCAGCAGCCTGTGTTTTAACCTAGCCTGTGTCTCTGTATGCCAGACACTATCGTCAAAACAGCTTCACTGCTGACAGACCTAGTATGTGTCAACCTATGCATACATTCTTTCCAACCTGTGTTAGTATATTGCTTATACTGTGATGAGGTCAAAGGAAATAATATCACTGAATGAAGTATAATCCCGTGTTCTGTGGAGAGACCCAAAGAAATGATAAATATACAAAGTGGGATCTTGCAAAGGATAACACCCGAAGTGGGCTACATGACAAGTGTCCATGAAGAGGATGAGGGATAGTCAGGGTAACATTACTGTGTGGACTTTTTAAAGGTCATGGTCATTTAAGGCAAATTGTCTTTTATTCAAAATATATTTTTATCATGTTATAATACAAAGTGAACATAATACAATACACAAAACACAAAGCAGACATTATTTTACTGGCTTATCCACCTCTGCTTTCAGAAGGAAATTAAAAGTTTCTGTGTAAAGTGCTTACTGATACTTAAAGTTAATTCCAATCCCATTGCTCTAGTAACAAAGACTCATACAATGAAGGGAGTAAAGAATTTACCTGGTGCTTGTGGGATTTTACAGAAACCCAACAGATCTAGGGACTCATATAATGTCTTCAGAAGCAATCTATTATGTACAGAAGTTGCAACCTAAGTAATGACAATTAAATTAAGAGAGATAAGGAAGATCATAACAAATGATCTCAAGTACAGTTCCTATAGTCTCTCAACACCAATGGTAGTCCTTGTAGGTAAACTGACTATTGTTTCTAATGATGGGACCCACAGCAAATGATATGGCAAATATTTCCATAAACCTCATTGATCACATCTGGAGGGTTTGTATCCATTATTGTTGTTGTTGTTGTTATGACATGATTTACTTTGGTTCCATTTGAGAAGGTACGTAGATCTTCGCTGTGGGAAGGCATGGGTAAGGGAGAATGAAGCAGCTGGTAGCTTTGTCTATAATCAGGAAGAGGAGTGAGATACATATGCTGGTTCTCAGCATTTCTCTTTTCTTTTTATTCCAACTTGGATGCTGGGCCAAAAACTTATCCTAATCCTACTTATGGGTTTCTTCCTCATTAAGTGTCTCTGGAAACATCCTTATAGAAGTGATCAGAGTGTCTCCTAGGTGATTATAAATTTCGTCCAGTTAACAGTGAGGATTAATAATCACTAACCTGAGCCAGAAAAAAATATTTTTTGTAAATATTAGATTATATTTGTAGTGGTTTGTGAGGAGCACTTCATTTTTACAAACCCCACCTTTTTAAGATTGATAAAGATATAGAACGCTAAAAAAAAATAGCACACTAAAATGATCACTGGGTAAAATTATGTTTCTTTTGGGGTGTGTATCTGCTTCAGTAGACTTCCCATGAAAATCTACTATCAGTTCCACAAGTATCAATGTCATAGAATGGAAGCTGATTTAGAGCAAGTCAAGCAGGTTACTTTTGGAAGAAAAAAAGGTGAAAGAAAAGAAAAAGGAGAACAGAAGTAGAAATGTATTGCCCAAGAAAAGTTGTAAATTACAAGCAAATTCTATAATCTATACATGCATGCATCTACCATTTATCTACCATCTATCATGTATTTATTTAACATATAACTGTATATCCTGCCTACCATCCATCTATCCTCTGCCTACTTACCTAACCAGGGCATCTGCATTAGTGTTCTTCATGAGGGTTGTTGTGAACAGTTAATCAGCTCCTTGATTCAGGACATCAAGGGGTGACATCAGCTAGCACAGAGTTGATCCTTATCTTCATATTGCGCAATCTTTAGAAATCATAATTTTATGAGGTATTAATTGCACATATTAATGGGTTTCACTGTTATAGTTCCATAGAACTTTATCATGCTTTACTTGTTAGTTTCTTGAAATTTAATATTTATATAATGTTATAAATTATTTAGCTTTTGTGAGCAGAATTTAAGGAATAATGTCAATGTTGTAAACCACATCAATGTACTATAAAATCGGATTAATCTCTCTCTAGATCTGTGCCATTGATTGGCCAAATCGATCAGTTTCTTGAAAATCAAATAAGAAGTATGTCAAATTTCAGACTTCAAAGGTCATTTAAAAATTCTGTCTTTCATTCTTCCAGGTTTAGTCATACTTACAATTTAGTCCATACTTAAGAGAAATTTAGGTTCAAATGAAAATGCTAAATGTGTGTGCTAGTTTCACTTTTGTTGCTGTGATAAAACATCCTGATACAAAGCAATTTTGAGGAGAAAAGATTTATTTCACTTATAAATCATTTCCAACAAGTCAAGTCAGGAATTCAAGTAGCTGGTCATATCATATCCACAGTCAAGAGAAGATGTTGCCTGCTTATGCTCAGTTAGCTCTTATACAGCTCAAAGCACAAGCCATAGGAAAGGTGCTGCCCACAATCAGCATGCTTCTTCCCGCATCCATTAACAACCATGCCACCCCCCACAGGTATTTCTACAGGCCTGCCTGATCCAGATAATTCCTCTCCTCATTGGGCTCACTTTCCTGGTGATTCTAGGTTGTAACAACTTGACAATCACAATCATCATAATGTACATGTTAGAAATCCCGTTCTCAAAAGCCTAGGCAAATAGAAAAAAAAAAAAAAAAAAGAAAAAAAAGAAAAAAAAAAAACTAACAGAAAGCTACCATTTCAACTTATTGTGAACATTTCAACTTATATTTTCAAAATAATACTGCTGCTATAATATAATTGTTAAAGCTCTTCTTAAGTTGTAAAATCTGAATGTGGCAATACTGCAATAAATTATCTTATTCAGTGACATAAATATTGTGAGTGTATTGGCCAAAGAATTTTATCACTTCGAATTTGTCTATGTCTATCCTACCAATAATGTTTCCTACATCTTTACCATTTCAGGTATTATATTAAATACACCATCAGTCTATTTGACTTTCACTCAATGGAGTTTTGAGGAACTTTCTCCTGACAGACTGCACTCATAGTCTTTGCATATCTACAAATGTCACTTCCACTGGCCACATTTGTTTTCCTAAAGTAGTATAAAAGAAGTTGCAAAGAAGAAGGGGATTGAAACAATCTACCCAGATTCTTGAATTTACCAACATAGGATGCTCACAGTGGTTACCTAAAACAAGATTACTAGACAAGAATCATGAAAGAACCATCAATCAACTGTATGATTATGAATGAAAAATGGTCAACTATCTCTCACATGTTTTCTTTGTGTTCCCTCAGTTTCCATTTAAATGAGACTGACAATATTATTTAATGCATTGAATACTATAAGAATTAAGAGAGATTTTTTTATATTGTCATTAACTTCACTACAATTAAAACTCCTGGGAAAATAAAAAGTCTTTAATTGACATGGGAAAATCTGTGAACTACAGAAATATCATATTCACTGCTATGTGTCATCTGAAAAATATATGAACTTATTTTCAAACATCACAGAGAGAACCTAAATTAAAGGAATTTGAAGGGACTTATCACCAATCAGAAGTGTTTTCCTATGACAGTGGAGACAAAGAGAAATAGGGAATTCTGACATTTTAGCACTTCAAGATAGCAGTCAGTATAGACATGCTCTAAAAAATAAATAAAATTAATTTAATGTTAGAACATAATTAGGATCAGTATCAACATATACTACTGGAATATGGAGAAATCCCCTGAAGGCTGAGTGAGGAAATATATACACTTAGAGAATATGAATATAATTTATATCTCAATATAAATATAGTCTACCTATACTTAGAACTCTTATCTACTGACTAGTATTTGCAAACTCTTGTTTACTAACATTTAAGAAATACATTTTACTTCTGGAATAAAAATGTTTCTCAAGAATGTAGCTTGAATTGTAGAATGACTCTCATCGAAATAAAAGGCCAGGGAAAAACTCCACAGACTTATTTTAAGTTGGAAGTGCCAGAACTAGGCAACATTTGACAGGTCAGAAGTTCTTCTCCAGTTGATACACCTGTTAATGTCCTCTTATCTCCATGGCTTTGTGAACTTCAATTTGTCATCAAGGAAGAAAGACTGTTTTTTACCAAATAATCTTCAGATCACCTGATGTAACCCAGTAAGGCAGTCAGACATCCATTTATCTGCACTCAATGACAAGGTTTAGAAAATAATGGCTTTCCTATATTTCCTAAGTTACAGCTGTAACATCGAACCATCACTAAATATTTTTTATTAGTCCACACTTATAAATACGGTTACAGTAACATATTGTGTTTAACCCTGCTCTCTGCCCAATAAATCACACAGTCCTGTTATGTTAATATTGTAGTAGTAGTAAAGGATTTGTGGAAATTTTGAAATTCAACCCAGTTTCACCCAAACCATCTGACCCAAGCCATTATAATCATTATTTGTTCCATTGGTTGTTGCTCATTTCCTACTCTTGGATTTTTTCCTCTTATGATTTAACACTCAATATTATATTTCATATATTCTCATGATTTATGAATTGTATTTTTTCATTTTTTATAACAAAATCACAATTGTAACTTCTAATGTAAAGTATGGGATTTGAGTAAACAGAGAAATAGTTTTAAGATTTACTGTTTTTCCATATGAAAGATAATAAAACACTCTGCAATGGGAAGCTTGTGGTTCTCTGATCATACTGATTAGAACTTAATCTAAACTTAAACTTTCTCATGCCTTTAGCTAATTACATATTAACCAATCTAAAAACATGTATTAAGAATAACCTTATTAAGCCGGGCAGTGGTGGCACACGCCTTTAATCCCAGCACTCGGAAGGCAGAGGCAGGCGGATCTCTGTGAGTTCGAGGCCAGCCTGGGCTACCAAGTGAGTTCCAGGAAAGGCGCAAAGCTACACAGAGAAACTCTGTCTCGAAAAACCAAAAACAACAACAACAAAAAAAAAAGAATAACCTTATTAAAGCTAATATAAGAAGTCCGGGAAAACAATTTGAAATATGATGTCATTCTTACATTTACTTAAAGGAATTTATAGGCTGTGGACAGTTACATTATGGTACTGAATTCTCATTTAAAACGTGTCCAATTTACTGGATGGTGGTGGCAGTGCATGCCTTTAATCCCAGCATTTAGGAAGCAGAGGCAGGCGAATCTCTGTGAGTTCAAGGCCCACCTTGTCTACAGAATGAGTTCCAGGTTAGGCTCCAAAGCTATACAGAGAAACCCTGTCTTGAAAACACACACACACACACACACACACACACACACACACACACACACACACATCCAACTATTTTGTTCTTTCTGTGCATGTTTTCTGAGTGTTCACACAAGGACTTGAAAAAAAAGAGACAATCCCATCTTATTATACAGATACTATTTGGTAGAAGATAAACAATACATATGGATATACTATCTCTGAAGGGAAATTCATTGTGGGTAGTAAGAAGGTAGAGAAGAAGGATGAAGAGTGCAACTTTGGTATAGGTGCCACATAAGATGGCCAATGAAAGCCTCACCGAGTAGGTGACTGAGCACAAACTTGAAGATGGCGAAGGGCTGATTCTTACAGGCACACACAGGAAATAGATTTCACAGTGAAGAAATATAAATGGGGAATTATACATCAAAACAAGATTTTCTAGTTTAAAAATGTGTATCATGTACACAAAACGCAGTTAAATCATATAAACCAGTATGAAGGACAGGGAATGTGGAAGGGACAGGAAGCAAGGGGATTACAAGAATGAAGTACAATGATGGACTGAAATTTCAGGATTGGACCCATCAATTCTCATGATGACTAAAAATTATTAAAACATACATTGTCTTACTTAGCCACACATTATGATAATTTCCTAAGATTAGACTAAGTTCTCCTGTGCTAAGAACCGAATCTTTTATTTCACATTTAGGTTTATATATAAAAACTGTAAAGAAGTGAAATAAATACAAAACCACCCTACTTAGTATCTGATCTCTGATAGGACGACTTAAAGACAAATGAGGGACTGGAGAAATGGCTTAGCAATTAAGAGCACTTGCTCCTGCAGAGTACCTATGTTTGATTCCCAGCATCCACACAGCTATTAACAAGTTCCTATAACTCCAGTTCCTGGGGATCAATGACCCACTTTTGGTCTCTAAGGGCACTGTATGCACCTGGTCCTCAGATACACATGCAAGTAAGATACTTGCACATATGAAAAAAAAAATAAACAAAACAATTGAAGAAATAAATGAGTAAATTAATAGAATTGATGGATGTTAAGATATTCAGAAAAAAATGATTTGTTAATAATTACAGAAACATGGACAGTGATTAACTTTACTGATGAGCAGCTGTATAACCTAGTGATTTCCCTTTGCCATCCACTAGTGTATTGTCCAAGTTCACAGCACACTCCTAAGCTGTTTAAATTTTACACTACTTGTGGTATAAACAAACACTTCTTGAGCTGTTTTAAACCAAGAGTACACAAACAAACTGAAATCTGTCTTGAGTAAATGAGAAGTATTTCTACGAACACAAAATATAGAAAGAAAAATTGACATCTTAAAAATGTGTTGTTACCCTATATCCTACGCTAAGTAAATATATACTTTAAAAATGTATATATATATATATATATATAGATATAGATATAGATAGATAGATAGATAGATAGATAGATAGATAGATAGATAGATAGATAGATAATTTCAGGCAATGAAAGATCAATAGAATCCATTGCTTACAAAGATTTTAAAAGTATTTGTATTTCATACAGACATATATATTTTTTCACTCAGACTCTAAGGAATTGCTACACATTCTCTTAGTATCTTTTCCTGCTGAGCTAAACTGCCTTCTATAGCAAAGGAAAAGCTAAATGATAGAAGCATAAATGGTGGTATTAAGAGGGATGCTAAACAAAATTAATTAATAAATAAATATTTGAGGAACTATAAATGGACATCAAAAAGTAGTTTTCAAATAATTGGATGACTCATACTCAAATTATAAATACACCTAAGAAATTATCAAGTCACATTAAAAATTAAAATACTAACGTAGTCATAAAACTAGGACAGGATTTGGTTTATGAGGCCTGTTGTTATTTCTATGGTATTTTATAAAAGTTTAAAGGAATGAAAAATTAGGATATTAATAAGAAATCAAAATAATTAGTATAAGCAAAATAAGCAAAATCATATGGAGAAAGTAAAACAAAGAATCAAAGTAATTGACTTACACTTGAGTACATCAATAATCGTATTAAGTATAAATGGCTTAAAGACAAAATGCTGATAAAATTTAATCATAAAGTTATTTAACCATCAAAATATTTTAGAGCTACATTTAGAAATATAATAAGGAGGAGCAATTAAAATAGAGAATAAATTAAAATATAAATACAGATAATACAGAAACACAAAAAGAGGAGGCATGAGTTGAAAATAAAAAATACAAAATTAAAAATAGCAAGGTACATAGGGAAACAGAATACTCTACCTAAAACATATCTGTGAAGATCTGCTACACATCTGGCTTCATTTCATTCTACATAGAGGATAAACAAGGCAACCTAGTCCATTTACTAGCATTTGTAAGTCAATCTTCTTTGTAGCATTTTAAAATTATCATTTGTCATTTGTTAAAACTAATTTAAGAAACTTTCCAACAAAGATGAATAGCATATGGCTTTATCCCAGAATAGTATAGTGACTCCTGACTCAGGCTTCCTCTTCCCAGAATTTTCCTCTCTGCTTATCCTGCCTATACTATACTTCCTGCCTGGCTACTGGCTAATCAGTGTTTTATTAATCAACCAAATCAGAGCAACACACATTCACAGCTTACAGAAAGACATCCCCAGCATAACAATCTGAGTCTTCATTTCATTTGTGAATGCTTCCTTCTTAGTTTTTTTTTTTAACCTTAATATTGTCATTAAAACACAGGCCTAGGGAAACACCTCAGTTTTGAAGAACATTGACTGCTCTTCCAGAAGACTTGAGATTGATTTTCAGCACCCACCTGGTGACTCACAACCATCTATAATTCTAGTGCCTGTGGATATTGAGCCTATTCTGCCCCAAGTGGTACAGAGACACAAATATAGCTAAACACCCATACACACAATAAACTAAATGGATATAAAATAAAAAAGCCATAGTTACATGTCATCAGGCTGTGAATGAAATAAAATAATCTATGTAATATATCACAGAAGTATGTAGACACGTGCAGGGGAGTTGCAGGGGAGCTAATAATTCCATTTAATTGGATCGGAAAGGTCAACAAACATGATAGGAAGGCATGTGAACCATATTCTGTAACATTATTAGATAGTCTCCACTCATAAAACCAAAGTTGAAATTGAAGAAATTTAATGAGAACAGAGGCATGAAAGGGTGAGTTATTGAAGATGTCTAGACAGGCTGAATGATGAATTGGCAGAACAGGCTCCTCATGTAACTCTCCTCATATCACAGCAGAAAATGAAGAGGTTTGGAATTACCAGCATGGGGCTAGTACTGAGATTGGTTGTTTAACTAAGTGATTAAGGTGAAAATACAAAGAATAAATGAAAATAAATGTTAAGCTTAAGAAGTTATCATGGTTTGTGAAAAAACTGTGGCTTTAAATCACATCAAAATTAAACAGTTTCTACCATGACTAATTTGACTAATAATAAAACAATAAATTTAGTTTGAAATAAATAGCATCATTTTATTTTTTAAACAAAACTGTAGCTATATGCTTTTATTTACATGTGTATGTGTTTGGTGCGTGTGTATGTGTATGTGTGTGTGTAGGTATAAAATGCAGTGATAATTAAGTGACAATAAAATAAACAAGTCAAAAAACTATGTTGAAGATCAGCTGAATGCCAATAGCACAAATATTAAATTAAGCAAATTATGAGATAATGAGAGAGTACAATATGATACAATAAGTCTCAAATTGGTAACACAATGTAAAAATTGAAAGCCCTCAGCAATCTTAAACTTCTGAAAATATCTTGCATTATATCTTCGAGTCGATGTCAAGGAGTGAAATCTATGGAAGAGATCCATGCTTGTTGTATTTCAGCAATTATATTTTAAATTTAATTATTTTTGAGAATTTCACAGAGAAATACTACATTTAAATCATTTCCCTCCTTCTCTCACCTTAGATTCCTCCTATGCTTCCTGAAAACCTTTCAAATTCATGACTTTTCTTCTTAAGTTATTATTGATATATGTACATATGTATATATATATGTGTGTGTGTAAGACATGTATATATATATATATGTATATATATATATATATATAAAAAATACGTACATACATATGTATTTAAATAAAGCCTAATCAGTTCATTAGTATTACTCTTGTATCTGTGTGTTTATGAATGACTGCTTGCGATTGGATAAACTATCAAAAGGTTCATCCTTGAAGAAGACTGATTTCCCATTTCTCAGCAGCCCTTGATTACTCATAGGTCTTTGCCACATAATGAATTCCAATAACTAAGGTGGATGTTACTTAGGGCATTAAAACATAGAATATTTGAATAATTTGAAAACATCACTACTTGTGATATTATCAGTATGACATGATGAAAATATAAATTTAGTAAGCTGGAATTAAAATAACTTGAAGTTAACCACTGAAATTTATTATGATCACAAAATCAAAACTTTTGGAGCCACAAACTCAGCCTACAGAATGCTGTGTGGAAGCCTGAGGACTTATCACTTGCCTAACACAATCCTCTGCTACCAATAGCTTGTCATTTGATATTTACTATGAGGTAATTTATACTTATGGTCAGTTATAATAGATATGAAAATTGAAAGAAATCTTGACTTATTTTCAAAATATTTTCTTCAAATAACAAGCCAATATTGAAAATTTCTCAAATACCTGGAAAGCCACAAAAAATCTGAATGGTAAACTTATTAGTTGAATTACTTATTGAAAGGCAAATACCCATTTATTGAGAAATAAGGAACTGGTTTCTGAGATTTGTTTTTCTGGCAGTTGAACATGAACTTTGTATGATGAACTGAATGACAGAACATGAAAATTATTCAAAGAAGGTGAAGCTTTTCCCATATGAACACTAGTACAACATATGGGATATTTGAGATAGTTGTACATGTGCATTTATTTTTACCCATATATTTCCCAAGTAATCTAAAGAATTCCAAGTTTGGAAAATATCTCTAGATGTTTAACCCTATTCTTATTTCTTTCTACATGAGATGATGTCTTAATAGAAGAAGCTATTTGGGTAAAATGTGGCCATTGAAATTAGTCAACCTCTTTGAGAAATGTAAAGTTAAGAATAGTCTGGTTGTTGCCTATTTTCAGTATCATATACAATAAAGAACATGAAAATGACACTATAGTTCTTTATTATAGGTATCCATCTAAATCTATGATAGGAGACAGTGATCAATCATTGTTTCCTTACTGGGATGGGAGTGATTGCCTCCAAGGAACACTTGACAGGATCCACAGTCATACTGCTAGTGTATACTATGGAGTGGGATATTGTGGAGAATATCCTTTTCTATGTAACTTTTCATTGCATACAAAAGTAGCTTTTCTACAAGTATCCCAGGAAAGCAAAATTTGCTTTAGTAGCTCTGGTATCTTGTTAAACACAGCTAATCCTTGAGCCTCAGCTCACCAAATAGATAGTATCTTAACTTCTTTCTTATATACATAACTTTAATGCTGGAATCACATGACCAAAATTGCCAAGTTTTGCTGCTTGACAGAGATAAAACATGTGGCCCCTTACTTAATTACATCTTTACCAGCTTTCTGTGTTTCACTACTTAAGATTACTTGTCCTGAAACTTGTTCTGTAGACCAGGCTTGCTTTGAACTCACAGAGATATGTTTGCCTCTGCCTGTGTCTGCTGTGGTAGTGCTGGGATTAGAGGCATGTGCCACCATCACCCGAGGTCACTTTATACTCTTTGCTCTCTGTGGGGCCCACCATCTAGCTCCAAAATAAACCACACAGAGTCTTATTCTTTCTTATGAATGTCTGGCATTAGCTTGGCTTGTTTCTAGCCAGTTTTTCTTAAATTATCCTGTCTATTTTTTGCCTCTGGGCTTTTACCATTCTCCATTTTGTATACTTTACTTCTTTCTCTGTGGCTTGCTGTGTTGTTGGATGCCTGGTTGACTGGCCCTGGAGTCTTCCTCCTCCTTTTCTTGCTCCTTCATCTTTTCTTGCTTTTGATCCTCAGATTTCTCCTCCCATTTATTCTCTCTGCCTGCTGGCCCTGACTATCCTTTCCTGCCAAGCTATTGGCTATTCAGCTCTTTATTAGACCAATCAGGTGTTTTAGCAAGCAAAGTAGCAAAGCTTCATAGAGTTAAACTAATGAAACATAAAAAAAATGCAACACATCTTTGCATCATTAAAAGCATGTCCCACAGCACAAATAAATGTAGCACATCTTAAAATAATATTCCACAATGGGTCACCACACCTTTTAATTCATTTCCTAATCAGTTTATCTCCTTGAACAGAGGATTTAGCTCCATTCCAATTTCTGGTGCCCTTTTCTCTTCAGATATTTTTTCTTGCTAGGCTTGCTCCTTTTATCATCTATCTTCATTAGAGTTACCCTAATATCCACACAATATAGTCTATACTAGACTGTTTTGAGATTTCTTCTGCCAATAGAATTAATCTAAAACTCTCACTTTAGCCTCAGGCAGACTCTTAGAACAAGGGCAAAAGACAGCCACTTCCTTCATCAAAATATCACAAGAACAATTTTTAGGCCACACACTAAAATTCTTCTCTGAACCCTCTTGATCCAGCTCCCAACATTTCAAATCATTCTCAGCACCATTGTCTTCCATGCTCCTACTAGTATGTCATATTAATCAGTGTTTAAAGCATCCCACTGCTTTCTTAACTCAAAGTACTGAAGTCCATATTACTCTAAACAAAAGCATGGTCAGGCTTATCACAGCAATATTCCCTGATCCTGGTACCAACTTCTACCTTAGTTAGGGTTTACTATTGCTGACAAGAGACACCATTACCATGGCAACTCTTACAAAGAAAACATTTAATTGAAGTGATGACTTCCAGTTTCAGAGGTTTAGTTCATTACCATCATGATGGAGAGCATCGTGGTGTGCAGGCAGATGTGGTACTAGCTACATCTTGACTAAAAGGCTGCTGGTAGTTGACTGAGTATCACACTGAGGGAAGCTGGAGCAAAAGAGACCTCAAAGCCCACACCCACAATGAGTGACACACTTTTTCCAATAAGACCACACCTACTCCAACAATGCCACACCTCCTAATAGTGCTACTCTCTTTGGAGGCCATTTTCTTTCAAACCACCAAAACTAGGAAATATGTTCTTCCTTCCTTCCTTCCTTCCTTCCTTCTTTCCTTCCTTCCTTCCTTCCTTCCTTCCTTCCTTCCTTCCTTCCTTCCTTCCTTTCCTTCTTTCTTTCTTTCCTTCTTTCTTTCTTTTTTCTTTCTTTCCTCCTTTCTTTCTTTCTCTCTCTTTTTTCTTTCTTTCTTTCTTTCTTCTTTTCTATTTTTCTTTCCTTCTTTGTCTTTCTTTTTTTTCTTTGCTAGTAAGATCTAAAATAATTTTGGTAGTTATGTATTAAGAGATTATCTAAGATGCCCAGATATTTGAAAAAGTTAGACATAAGCTTGTAGATATTTTACACTTCTTTTATATGGAAAACCACAAAAGGAGTAATGAAAAATTGTAATAACAAAGCTTAAAAGTATACAGTCTGTTCAGTGCTGTTTTGTTTCTCAGCACCACCCTCCTGTGTCTTCCCACAGTATTGTTAAGAAAAAAAAGAATGCTGGGAGTACATTGGAGGTCTTTTGTTTTGTTCATTTTTTTGTTTTTGTTTTTGTTTTTCAAGACAGGGTTTCTCCATGTAGTTTTGGTGCCTGTAAAGTAAGTAGTGGTATTGTTGCACCCTTGCCTCCTCTGCCTGGAGCTCCCAGAAGCTTTGTTTCTTTGGCATTATGCTCTGGGGCTGTGAGCTGCCTATTGGTGCCAGAGAAGTTACCATTTCCACTTTCCCTTTTTTGTGGATTGCTAGCAGAGATGGAAACCTAAACTGCACATGAAAAATTTAGTTTTCGCATTCCTGATGCTAGGCATAGGAAGAAGCAGCGTACAGTCAGGAGTGATGTTAAGAGTACTAAGGAGGATACATATCAGCCCATCAGTGATACAGCTGAGTCTAAATTGTTGCCTCTTAGAACACTGTGATTTCCCCAGCCAATCGTAGAACATAGAATTGTTGGTATTCAAGCAACCATCCCCTCAACTCTCAGATTTAACAATGACAAAGAAAACTCCAATGTCTAGTCCCAAATCCATTCTTGGTACATAAATCTTAACATCATGGATAAATTTAAAACACAGCTCTCAATGTTAATAAGGTTTTGTGATAATAAAAACAAAGTGGCAAATCAACCATCCTGTTCCATATTTAGGTGGTTTGACAGGTGTTGCCCAATTATTTTTCTCTATTTTCTTAAATAGGTATAAAAGTTATCAGGACAAATTTCAAGAATTCTTTGTTGCTCTTAGTCACTGATATCTAAGTCCCAAGTCAAAGAGAAGTACTCTGTCTCTTTCTGTGTTTGTCTCTGTGTTTGTCTCTATGATTTCTCTCTCTCTCTCTCTCTCTCTCTCTCTCTCTCTCTCTCTCTCACTTGAACTAGCAGCATTCCTATATTATTGGTTTCTTTATTATAGATAATTTTCTGCCTCATTCCTTGCTATTAGTACATCTATTTGCTTTTCTATAAATATTTTCTAGAGCTAAATATGTTATCACTGAAGCACATTTCTCCTGATAGTTGGTCCTTTCAAGATCTTGTGGTCATTTCAAATTTCTCAAAAATTTCCCCAATTTTATGAAGCCTGTAATATCAGTTACCTAGAGTAGTTTTAATTTCTATGAGGAAGACTTTGTAATGATCCTTAATAGGACACAACTAAATTCTGATCTAGAGTTCTGAGAGAGAGGGAATATGAACTGGAATATGTGCAAGAGTATACTGAACTATGGGCCTCAGAGAAAAGAAACAATAAGGTACTTCTCCTTCACTTGTCTTACTGCTCAAAGATGTTAGGGGTTGGGTGATTGACATACTTGTCTTGTATCCGACTTTAGCGGAAATGCGTTAAGTTGTTCTTTATTTCCATTTAGCAAAACATTGGCTGTGAGCTTCTCTATATTGCCTTTATCATATTGAGCTATGCTTTATCATATTGAGATATAGATACCTATATCTATCTCTACATACATTATTCTGATAAATGAACAGAATGCTAAAATAACTCCTGAAGACTTATTGTTATATCCATAGATTAAGCCATCTAAATTCTCATGAGAGAAGCTTCCACCACAACTGATCAAGGTATAGCAAATAAGACACTGTAGGATTCTCAGGCCTAAATGGAACACCTATATTACATCCTTTCTATCCAAAGCTCGTATATCATTGGAGAAGAGAGAAGCAGAAAGACTGGAAGAGCCCGAGGCAGTGGATGCATACAAAGAAACGGTTTCCTCTGGATACAACGTGGAAGCTGCATATATGAAGTCACAATAATTGTGATAGCACATATAAGGCCTGCGAAAGCTCTTAGCCAGACCAAATTTCAGGATGGAGACAGGATGTGGACATAATGTATTACCCTTAGCCATCTGTGGAGCTATTGGCAATCCTTACCTATTGGGAGAGGGAAAGATTGTTTTAATCAAGGAATGTTTATTGTTTCACACAAAACTATCTGCTATATTTCCAGATTGGAAATGTGTTTTCATTCGAGATGAAATAAGGAAATAAATGTGAAGTGCTTAAAATAAATATGTACAATATCTTTAAAATGTAATTAAAGGAAAAGTTTTGACTGAAAAAAATATAAACACTGAGAGAAAAAAGCAATTTTATCCTTAAAATAACAACATATTATACATTCAATAATATATACATACATATATATATATATATGGCAATTTGGACCCCTTACCTAAACAAATATGCATAAACTTTAGAGTTTCTATAATGTACATCTTTTATAATTATTACCTTTCAGTTATTTTTATAATATAAAACTTTATTGTTTAAAAATTCAATAATAGATTTTAAAAATAACATCAGTTAACAAGACCCAAAGTCCATACAGCTCAATGAATTGCCACAACAACAGAACTGGCATTCAGAACAGAAGCTGTAGAGCTTCACATTGCATTTTACTCTCAGTGTTGAAGATATTTTATGCACTTATCCATAAACAAAAAATATGTGACAGTTTTGAATTAGGATAGTTAGGTCAAGGAATGAAATAGCTGAATCTTCTGACCAATCTATTTTTTATTCTTTTGAGAGATATTGTAACTTTTTCTACAAAGACTGTATTGGTTGCAACCCATCCACACAGAAAGGGTTCCTATCTATCCACAAAGTCTTCCATGTTTGCTT
The DNA here is from genome assembly GCF_004664715.2 of Peromyscus leucopus. Lineage (NCBI taxonomy): Eukaryota > Metazoa > Chordata > Mammalia > Rodentia > Cricetidae > Peromyscus > Peromyscus leucopus. The sequence continues at coordinate 50,621,050 of NC_051064.1, forward strand.
TCAGATCTTTTGTTGATAGCCATTCTTACTGGGTTTATATGGTAACTCAAAGAAGTTTAAATAATATTTATTTCCCTGATGGCAAGGGATATTGAACACCTTCTTAAAATATTTGCTGGTTACTTAGATTTCTTTTGAAAGTTATTTATTCAGCTCAATTGCCCGTTAGTTGATTGGCACTTTCATTTCCTTGGTATGTAATTTTTTGAAATTCTTTGTAATTTCTGTGTATTAGCCCCTTGAGTAGCTGGTAAAGATTTTCTTCTGTTGTATAATGCTGTCTGTTAATGTTTTTGATTGTTTCCTTTACTATACATAAACTTCTTTTTATGTAGTAACATCTGTTAATACTTGAAGTTGGTTCATGTGTTTTTGATGTTCTATTTAAAAGCTCTTGCCTATCTGTATGTCCCTTGTATTTTCTTTTTAAAAAATTCAGTATTTCAGGTTTAAATTTAAGATTTTGATCCATTTTGATTTGATTATGTACAAGGTGAAAGATTTAAATCAAATTTTATTTCCTGCAGATAAAAAAATCAAGTTTTTGCATTTTTAAATTAATTTAGTTTTTTAAAAAGTTTTTTATTTTACATACCTATCTGAGTTCCCCTTCCCTCCCCTTCTCCAGCCTCCCACCTCCGCTTCCCCCAATCTCACCCCTCATCCTCTCCTCAGAGAAGGTAAGGCCTCCCTTAAGGAGTCAGTAAAGTCTGGCATACTAAATTGAGGCAAGACCAAGCACCCTTCTGCCTCGACCTTGTCAAAGCTGAGCAAAGTATCCCACCCCAGGGAATGTGTTGCAAAGAATCATCCTGAGTTAGGTAACCCAGACCAAGAAAAGCAAACACTGTATGTACTCACTCTTAAAGTGGATATTAGATGCAAGGAAAAAGATAGGCAGGCTATAATCCACAGCCCCAAAGACACTGGTAAAAAGGATGACCCTAAAGGGGAAACACATGGAGAGCCCCAGGAAGGGAAAATAGTTAAGATATCCCAAGTAAACTGGGAGAAGGAGTATAAGGGACAGGATGGAGGATGGGAACAGGAAAATCAAATTGTACCAGCAGTACTTGGTAAATATGTTTATCTTATTTCCAAAGTATGTTTCATTTGTTAAAAATTAAGTGGCCATAGCTTTGATGTTTTATTTCCTGATCCTCTATTGTATTTCATTGGTCTATCTGTCTATTTTTGTACCAACACTGGGTTGTTTTTCTTTTTTTATCACTATAGCTCTATAGGGTAATCTGAGGTTGAGTATTGTTATTCCTCTACCTTACTTCTTAGGATTGATTGACTTATTCATGATCTCTTGTGGTTCCACATAAATTCTTGATTTTTTTCTAAACATAACTTGGGAATTTTGATAAATATCACATTAATTTTGTTAATTTATTTTGGTAATATAGATATTTTTCAACATTAATTCTGCCTTTCCAGGAACATGGCATATTATCCCATCCTTTATCTTCTATGTTTTTCTTTATCAATATATTTGAATCTTCATTATAGAGACCTTTCACTTCTTTAGTTAGATACATTACTAAATAATTAATTTAGGAGAGTTAATTTAATGTAATATGTTTTTTCTAGTTTCTTTTTTAGAGTGTGGATACTAGTATAAATAAAAGGTAGTGATATATATATATATATATGTATATATATATATATATATATATAATCATTGTGTTTATTAGGAATGAGAATTTTCTTGTAGACACAATAGTGTTTTCAGTAAAGAATCATGTCAGTTGCAAGTGGGAATTATTTTTAACTTTCTTTTAACTCGTTCTTTCCTGTTGTTATCCCTTTCATGTATTTCTGTTTTCTAATTACTATATCTGACTTTGAAGATTATTTTCAAATTGAGAGGGGAGAGTAGACACACCTGTTTTATTTCTGCTGTAATAGTCAGGGTACTCTAGAGTAACAGAATTTATAGAATGAATCTCGCTGTCTCTGTCTCTATCTGAGAGAAATAGAAAAAGGCAGAGAAAGAGTCATTTCATTAGAATAACTTATAGGTTGGGGTCCAGCTAGTCCAAAAATGTAGTCCAAAAATGGAGGCCTATGTACGGTCCAAGAATCTAGTTGTTGTTCAGTCCATGAAGTTGGATGTCTTAGCTGGTCTTCAGTATATTCTAGAATCCTGAAGAAGTAGGCTTTAATTCAAGTGAAGGAATTGACTTGCTAGCAAGTCAAGAGTCAGTAGCATAGAGTGAAAGTTTCCTTCTTCCATATCCTTATACAGGGTTTCTGCAGAGAATGTGGCCCACATTAGAGGTGGGTTTTCCTATCTTAAAAGATCTGGATTAAAGGTGTATGTTCTTACTTCAAAGTTCTAGAACAGAAGTGAATTTTCCTCCTTCAAAGGAAATTAAGCAAAACTCTCACAGGTGTAGCCATCCATTTTCAGATTTTCCTTAATTCCAGAGGTAGTCAAATTGACAACCAAGAATAGCCATTATGTAGGCAGAAGTTTTCCTGTGTACCTGGGCTGCTCAGTCCCAAATAAACACACAGAGGCTTATATTAATTACAAACTGTTTGGTCTATGTTTCAGGCTTCTTGCTTGCTACATTTCTATTAATCTATGTATTGCCATATGGCTCTGGCTTTATCAGTCTGCTGGCATGTTGCTCCTTGAGTGATGGGCTGGCATCTGCCCTGACTCTGCCTTTCTTCTCCTTGTATCTTTGCTTGGATTTCTTGCCTGCCTATAACCTGTTTTTCCGTAGGCCAAAGCAGTTTCTTTATTAACCAAAGGTAGCAACACAAATTCACGGCATACAGAAAGACGACCCCAAAGCACCATCACACCCACTTTTAGAGGAAATGCTCTCAGTTATTCTTCATTTAATATATTATTGGCTATAGATTTGTTGTATATAGCCTATATTGAGGTATGTTCCATCTAGTCACAGATATATATATATATATGTAGGAACTGCCTTTTCTTTTTTTTCTTTTTTTTTTTTTTTGGTTTTTTTGAGACAGGGTTTCTCTGTGTAGCTTTGCGCCTGTCCTGGAACTCACTTGGTAGCCCAGGCTGACCTCGAACTCACAGAAATCCGCCTGCCTCTGTGAAAGGAAACTTTCACTCTATGCTGGGATTAAAGGTGTGCACCACCACCGCCCGGCTGGAACTGCCTTTTCAATTATTCATACCTAGAAGATTTTAAGTACTTAAAGGAGTTTTATGAGAAAAGAGAACTTTCAATGTGAGGTTTATTTTTTTAAATGAAATCTTCTGTAAATTATAGTTCTTAGTATAATCTTCCACTCAAGATTGATGATTGTACAAGATGTTCTTGTAAAACAACCTAGGTCCTTGAATGAAGTAACATATTTAACTCAGAATGATTAAAGATTGTTATCACAGTTATTAGAAAATATTAAGATAAATCAAAAGCAAACCACATTTTTCTTATGCTTATTTGGATACACACAGGTTTTGTTATTTGTTTGTTTGTTTTAATTTTTTATAGAAAATAGGTTCGTCACTCAGATAACACATCCCAATCACAATTTTTTTCCCTCTACTCTTCCCAGCTCCCCTCCACCTCCCCTCTCCCTGAGATCCATTCTCCCTCTGTTTCCTTTCAGAAAAGAGCAAGCCTCCATGAGACAACAACCAAAAATGACTAAGCACTATACAAGAGGCTGTAGAAGACAACACAATAGGAGCAAAAGAGTTCCAAGAGGAGGCAAAAGAGTCAGACCCAGAGCTGTTTCCACTGTTAGGGGCCCCACAAGAATGCTGAGCTAAAAGCCACAACATATACACAGACCCATGCAGGTCATGTCTCAGCGAGCCCATGTGAGCCCTGCTCAGTTGCTTCAGCGAGCCCTGTTCTCCTGGTGCCCTCCTCTCTCACTCCTATAATCCTTCCTTTCCCTTTTCCTTGGGGTTCCTCAAGCTATGAGGGGAGGGACCCAATGGAGACCTCCAATTTAGACACTCTCTCTGCATAATGTCTGGTTTAACCAATCTAAATATCTCTTAGTATATGGAATTGTTTAGTTTTATTGATGACTGATTAAATAACTAAAGAGGAGTAATTATACCTTATGCCTCAGTATATTGCTGCAAATACATATCAGTTTATTTTTTGAAGGTTGTATTTTCATCCTTCCAGGAAATCCTTTGAATCCTTTAAATCACTGAAATATTTTCAATGATATTTGATAAGCTATTTAAGATACCTGCATTTGAAATTAAGCATCATAAATTATTTTTAAAGCCATCATATCAAATAACAAGATATTATAAATACTACTAGATTTTTTCAATTCCCAGATAGAAAAAATCTGAATTTTTATAAGTTACATGTGTGTCTTCATTATTTAAATATTAAATCATTTATTTAGGATTATGGTGAAATAAAATCAGTGGCTACTAGACACAGACCACTGAGAGCTATGAAAGCACAATGAAAATGTATGTTGCTGAACAGTATATTCAAATTAAAGTCAGTCTGATTAAAGACCAAACCTCTAGTGGTATTTACTTTCCACAGCTCATATGTATTTCCCAGATTGTTCTGGAGATGAATAAATATACCTATACAATTCAATAAGCTTAAATTTAGGTTGATATTTCATTAATTTATTGAGTGGAAAACAGAATTATAACCGATGCAGGCAATAGTTTTTCTTGTTCTAAGGGAACAAGGTAGACAAATATCAATTTTATACTTGTAATAAACATGCAATTCATGAGATAAAAGGGAAAAGAAAGAAGTTCTATACACTTTGTAGTACAAAATTACATTTTTAAAAATTCATTTCAAAGAGGAAAGTTTCCAAAATACAATAAGTTAGTGAAACAAGATGTAAACTGCTGGAGACACCACCATGGGCTAAACCTCAAATGGCTATCACAGGGTATCCCCCTTAAACTTATCCAAATCACAAGAAGCTGCAACATACATTTTTATGAAATATTAATGATTACTATATTAGGAGGACATTGTTTTCAAGAAAATTTTATAACAAATATAAAATCATTTTAGCCTTGAATAGTGTAATAAAACCTTGACTTGGAGCCTGAGACAATTCTCTATGCTACCAAACAAAGGAGAGGATAGGACTTCTGAGAACCCATGGAAAATGTGAAGTGTGCTTGATGGTTGTTCTCTTACTTTGACCTCAGGGACAGGGTTTCCCTAAGTAAGCTGGCCAGTGAAACTAGCACTGTACATGTCTGCTGGCTTTGGATAACATACATTGCCTCAAAAGAACGAGGCAGAGAGCAATGGAAGCAGATTTGAAATCAGCTTCTGTAAGATGGCTAGCATCACTCTGGGCCTCAATTATGCTTACACCCACACGCAATTATGCAGCCATATACATACCACACCCACATACACAAGAACATGCATACAAATATTCAGGTATACTACACTCACACAAACACATTAGGAGAAAAAGAAAAGGGGATATAAATATAATGAAATATATTCAAAATTCCATCAAAGTTAATATTAAAAATCATCAGAGGCAAATGATATCATTAAATAAAAAGTCAATGAAAAACTTAGAATATGAGGTACCAAAATATTTCATATCAAAACACACAGACACACATACAGACACACACACACACACACACACACACACACACACACACACTGGATGGATGGCCCATATTGCTTAAAATCCAAGAGTAAAGTATTGTAGTTCAATAAAATGAGGAGGAACTAAGAAATCCCACAATCCCCTGTGATCTTCTTTAAAATGTCAGAGCAGTGCATTGAACTTTTGTCACCATTTCAGTCTGTGCTTTAAAAGGGGTAAGATGGCTCCATCTTGAGACAAGCATTTCTTTCATCTCCTACGTCATCTCGTCAGGGTTGGATTTGATACTGAAGATGCCTTTCATCATGAAGATCTGTTTGATCCTTGAGAAGTGCACTTGTCAGGCTATTGACTCTTCACAGAGGACCTCTGCCCAGTAAACCAGTGAAAACGAAAGTCTCAAAAATGCCTTGTAGCTGCCCTTCTCTGCCAGTATTGGCTTTTTCTTTCCTTACGATAATTTTCATTGTAACAGAAATGATATGTTTTATTTTACTTTTGATTCCCATTTTTTGGTTGATCCGTGATGCTGAACACTTTTCATGCATTTGTTATTATCCCACAAACACAACTAAATATTATGTGACAACTAAAACCTCTTGATGTTCTTGTGAACATTTCATTCTACCTTTTGTTGTTTTTCCCTGATAAAGAAAATCAAAAACCAATCAAATAAACATCACCTAGTAATTCATCATTACATTTGTGTTAATAAAACAGGTTTTGGAAGGAGTCTTCTCAACCTGGATATTAAATTATATAACAAACTTATTTCCCCCCAAACTTGTTTACAACTGTGTTGCATTAAATCATATTTTCTATCATTTAACAACACCCTTGGTAAATAATAATTTGTTGGTCATGTACTGTTGTTAAAATTCCCTAAAGTTCGCATTTCTGCCCTCAGCTTCCTGATATAAAAAAAATGCACCCTGGGTGTGCACCCTGAGGATTTAAAGTAGAGCTGACTGATTGTTTTTCATATATAAAAGTTTAGATTTGTGATTCTTTTAAGATTTCTTATAAGATTGCCTTTTGAGATAAATAATAAAGTGATGTATCCTTTTTTTGTAACTGCAAAATGCAGCCTACCAACAAAAGAATTGGCTGAGAAAAATACCTTGCTTGCTTACACTCTGTTAATCTTTAACAAGTTTCTTGGGTATGAATGCATGTGGGTTCTTGGGACAACTTGTTTTTCACCTATAATATATAAGATTTTAATCACACAAGGGTTATTAAAACACGCTTTTTTTTTTACTTGTATTCATTGTAATCATTCACTCAAAATTGGAATGTAACCACATTGTAATTTTTATATTGTTTGAAGGGTTTGCTGTGGTATATAAGCTGTAAGGGGAAAAATAAACACCTGAGAAAAGAAATACACCAGGAAAGATGTAGCAGGAAAGCTAGAAGGAAGATACCAAGAGAGGCAGAAGGGAAACATCAGGGTAAAAGAACAGAACAGAAAAAGAATAGAGTTGAAGAAGCGACAGAAAGAATAATAAAATGAGGAACTAAGATTTGGCCCTCAAAGAAAAAAAAGAAAAGACTTCAAAATTTCAGCCCAGCTGCTCCTCTCAGACCCGTGTCTTATTAGCTTTCAGCTTGTTGTGCATTGGTTGTATTTTGCATAAAACGAGGAAAAATGATTCTGACTTGTTACGGCAGATGTGAGACCAACAGAGGTCATTTCAATGTACCCTTTGATACAATGCTTAATACAGAGTCAGCACTTGGTAAGTTTTAACTATTTGTTTTGGTGAATGAGACTGAAATCTTACAGGACACCCTTCTTGTTCATCCATGTGAACAGGTAGCTATAGTGGAAATTCAAATATTAATAAAGTGAGTTAACATAAAAAAAATCCCTAAATTTTCACTCTTCTATCTCTCAGAATCTCAAATTCAAAATTCTCCTCCCTTGGGACAGGATCAATATTTGGACTGAGGACTTATATACAGATACATATGCAGGCATGCTCTACTTTCATGTTTAATTAAATTGATTTGAACCTGTCCACAAATATATGAAATTTTACATGTTGATAATATGCTTACAGTGTTTGATATACATTATTTAGTGTTAGGTAAGATTTAAATATATATTTCTCCTTAAATGCTTGACAATTCTTCATGGCCAAAAGCTGTCAGAAGTCATGCTTGTAGTGTTTAAATGTGTACAGAATACTCTTGCTACCTACAATTACTCTGCTGCAATGCCTTCCTCTTTATGGCCTTTACCTTACATACATATTTGTTGTCAAACAAGATCTCTACTGCTACATAAACAGGAGGGAAAGAAAAAAGCAGGTATCTTTTGGAACTAGGTAACATCAAAATTAATAGAGTATTGCTATTACTATTGATTGTAACCCACCTTTATCCAGTTACTTATCTGTATAAGTGAAATACAAATTATGAGCAGATCTAAATGACACAGTCTCTCCTATGTGTGTGTATGTCATTTTATTTAACTTTTGAGGGGGGACAGGACGATCACTCATTTCCCAGAGGATCTTTCACTAGAAAAATAAAACATCACAGTTTTCCATGGCTCCTGCTGCTACCAAGGGCTATGCAGATGCCTGGGGTCTGGTCAGCCACCTGAGACCATGTTGGTATCTAGGAGGCATGCTACCACTGGGGTCATATTGATGTGGATGAACTGAGCTTCTACAGGGGTCATGGTGACTTGCTGGCCCAGGAAGCTGCCAAGGACCATGTTTGGGTCCACGTTCCTGCTGCAGCTGCAGTCTGTGCTGATGTCTATGTTCTGTGTTACCTGAGGGGACTGTCAGAATCATGTATGCTGAAATGTGAAGACCACACTGAGCCAGCCCCATGCCATTGCTCCCTATTATGCAGGCTTGGACAGCAACATAAACTCTGACTCTCTGACCTTGAGTCAAACTACAAGTTGGAATGTTTGTGAGCTTCCACATATAGTAAAAAGCAATCTTTTAAATCAATCACCATAATATAACATCTTTTAGGTGATAAAGAAGGCAATGGAATTCCAGGCTGTAAAGAGCCCATGGGCTGGATCACATTATTATTAGCTCTGTTACCATTCTAATTTTTCCAGATTTCTTTTTAATGACAAACATAGGAGAATTTCAGGAACTGGTTGATTCTTCAATATGTTGAGTATTTAGCTGCTTCTGTACTGGCTTCTCTAATGCCTGTAATTTTTCTTATGTCAAAGGCCATTGTTCCATTCAGACAGGTTTGTCAATTAACAATTTTAAAGGTAGATGTATTGATACACTTGAAAGATAAACAGCTGTTGTGCCTTGTTTATGTACTACCTAAATGCTCAGTACTGTCCTTGATATACTTTTTAATATTTCTCTCAGATGCATTCTTCATTTTATAGTTTCTTTCTGAGACTGGAGAAATTTTCATCTGTGTTTGCCATTGCTGTAACAATTCATATCCCCATAAATTCATTGCTATGTTAGTTACATGTGGCCTTAATTTCCCTGCCTGTCCTTCTGGTCCTATATATTTGACCTACCTTGTACATTGCTTTAGCTGAGATAAAGTTCCAATCCCCAGAAACTGAATATCTACCTCTTGAAGAGTACAATCTAGATGCGAAGATGTTGGTGAAATTACTGTTACATCCATGCCTGTGTCTACTAAACCTTCAATTACAATGCCATTTATTTGTATTTTTAGCTTTGATCTTTGATCATTTATAGAAGTTTTCCAAAATACTTGTTTTATGGTCTCTACTGAAAATTTTGTTTTATCTACTGAAGCTATTATGTCATTAAGAGCAGTATGGTTTTTAACAATAGGCAGCAAGTCTTTAAATTGCCTGTGGATGAGTTTTCCCAATGCTGACAGAGAACAATTGAAACAAATTTGATATTTTGGCCTGTAAGAGGTCCCCTAAGTTATTTCCTGATGGCAAAGGATTACGTTGCCTGTCCTTGTTGACCTGCATTCATTAGTCCAATGCTGGTCTTTATCATAGCATATGCATATTCCAGAAGTCTGGGGCCTTCTTTTGGATTATCTATAGAAAACATAATGTTTCTAGGAATGCCTTGTCTACAATCCCTTTTCAGATGACTTTGTTTACCACAATTAAAACATTTGACCTCATGATTTTTCTTAAAACATGTAGAAGTCACTTCTATCCAAGTATTATCATCAGTGTGAGATCTAATACCAGCTGCAGTTCGGGTCCATTCCTCTATTGGTGTTGACCTAATCACCCTTTTATATTCTTAATTAGCATTTTCAAAAGCCAAATATTCAGTTAATATTTGTCTAGTTACTGTGTCTGTTATCATTCTATACACAGCTGAAGTCAATCTTTGTAAAAAAAAAATCAGTGAAGGCTTCCTTTTCGGCCTTGTATAATTTTAGTAAATGACTTAGTCCTCTTTCCTGATTCTTTAACTTTGTCCCAAGCATTCAAAGCTGCTGTGAAGCATAGGGCCAAGGTATGATCATCAAATCTAAACTATCTTTGCAAATCACCATACTGATCTTCACAGAGATTCTGAAAGGGTGAGATCCTGCCTCTATGAATTCTTAGACTGAGTGGCTGAGATCCTGTCTCCACCTACCTAGTGCTGGGGTTAAAGGTGTGAGCTACCACTACTGAATGGAAAATTGAGACTTTGTAAATTAGCAGGAATAGACCTAACAGAAATTGTTGTAGCTTTTACTAATGCTGAAATTGCTTCATTATGGGCAGAAAATGAACATTGGAATGTAGTGGGTAGCCATTCCAGCTTTGATCTGGAAGTTTCATCCCCCATTGAGGCATAGGCAACTGTCATGCCTACAAGGTGGGGCCAAGAAAGGCGCCTGGAGACCCGAGAATGGGATGGGCAAGCGCTCTCTCTGTTCCGTGACCCTGGACAGTGGAAGTTGACTGAGCAGAGCTCCAGAGAACACCGCTGGACTGTGATACATCTTTCCCAGACCCTGCAACCTACCTATCCCTTCATTTGTAAGTTACCCACTAAATAAATCTTCCTTTTAAACTATGTGGAGTGGCCTTAATAATTTCACCAATATTGGAAAGGTCCTTGCAGTAATTTCTTGGGAGAGATTAGTAACAAATATGTCAAAGAAATATATATACATATATTCTGTCATGATATTGATGGCAATGTAGAGTACTAACTAATTTTAGAAATAGGCTTCATCTAGCTTCCTGTACATGATTTCAGACTTGAGTCTAAAGCAGGTAACTAGAAATCAAGCTTCTATACCCTGACAGATTTAATAGATTTTGGGAATTTAACCTCTCTGAGATCTGCTACATATGACATTTAAAATGGCAATTTCTTAGAAAATTGGGAATCAATCTCCCACAAGACCCAGCTTGACCACTCTTGGGCATATTCCCAAGGAATGTTCAATCATACCACAAGGGCACTTGCTCAGCTATGTTTAAAGCAGCATTGTTTGTAATAGCCAGAACCTGTAAACAACCTAGATGCCCTTCAACTGAAAAATGAATAAATAAAATGTGGTACACGTATACAATGGAATACTACTCAGCAGAGAAAAACAATGACATCATGAGGTTTGCAGGTAAATGGATAGATCTAGAAAAAATCATCCTGAGTGAGGTAACCCCAGACTCAGAAAGACAAACATGGTATGGACTTACTCATAGGTAGACACTAGATGTAAAATAAAGGATGGCTAGACTGTTACTCACAACTTCAGAGACACTACCTAGTAAAGAGGACCCTAAGAAAGACACAGGGATCACCCAATGACAGAGAAATGGATGAGATCTACATGAGCAAACTGTATGTATGTGTGTGTGGGGGTAATGAAGGGCAAGGGTCAGGGGAAAGAGAGCTTAGGAGAGCGGGAGATACCAGGTGGATCAAGAACAGAGAGGGAGAATGAGGAAAGAGAGACCATGAAAACTGAAGACCCCATGGAAATAGGAAGAAGCAAAGTGCTAGAGAGGTCCCCAGAAATCCACAAAGATACCTCCCACAATAGACTACTGGCAATGGTCGAGAGAAAGCCCGAACTTACCTACTTTGGTGATAGGATGGCCAAACACCCTAACTGTCATGCTAGAAAGCTCATCCAATGACTGATGGAAGCAGATGCAGACAGAGATCCATGGCCAGGCTCCAGGTAGAGTTCTAAGAATCCAATCGACGAGAAAGAGGAGGGACTGTATGAGTGAGAATTGTTGAGACCAAGATTGGAAAAAGCACAGGGACAAATAGCCAAACTAGTGGAAACACATCAACTATGAACTAATAGCTGAGGAGCCCCCAACTGGATCAGGCCCTCTGGATAAGTGAGACAGTAGATAGGCTTGAACTGTTTGGGAGGCACCCAGGCAGTGGGACCAGGACTTGTCCTTAGTGCATGAGCTGGCTTTTTGGAACCTGGAGACTATGCTGGGACATTTTGCTCAGACTGGGTGAAGGGAGGAGGGGACTGGACCTACCTCAACTGAATCTACCAGGCTGAGCTGGATCCCCAGGGGATCCTTGCCTTGAAAGAGATGGGAATGGGGGGGGATTAAATTATAAAATTAAAAAAGAATAATAAAACTAAATAAATAATAAAATGTTTGAGTTTTCCTAGCAGAAACCTTTGAATTCTGTAAAAGAATGACAAAGCCCCACTACGATGATTCCACCAGGATTATGGTAATACCACTAAGCTGACAAACACTACCCAAAGATCAGCTTTGGACTACAAACTATTCAGGACAATTTCAAGGTTTTTAGCTCAGATGGTCCAGCCAGGAATTTAGATAAGCCTGTGCTTCCCCAACTGACCAAAATTGGACAACAGCTAGTACTCCCAGGACTTGATCAATTATTTCAAGTTTTTCAGGGTCCCCTAAAGATGCTGTTCCCCTCAGAAAACAGGAAGTAATTTTAAAACAGGACACATACATTTCCCAGGAAATTGGGTGGATGGTTTTTGCTCCTTTGGTGGATTATAGATGTTATCATTGTTTGGGGGCAGGAGTGTTAGTTGCAAGATTTTACCAGTGAAGTCAGAGGAAAAAAACTAAGAAAAGGTGGTTAGATTCAGGGATCTCTTTCTGAAAAGAGAATAGGGGGGTAGAGGAATGATATAATAATAGGGCATATTGTTGAATCTACATTTAAACTAAAAAAGCAACTACTAGTCTTAAATATTTTTGTATAATGATACAAATTTAAGGTCATTTTTGTTATACTGTATATATGTTTCTACTCTTCTTTAAGGTATGCACCTCATTTAACAAGGTAATGTAAATTTCTAGTCCTTAAAAGTTATTATTAATAACTATTTAGAATAATTAAGAAATACAGATTAGTAGTTAATCATCTAACAATCAAATTTATTGCCATGTTAGGTATGGTTTCAAGGTCAAACAGAGATATAGTTTTGATAGACAAATGGTTTCCAAATACTTCAGAGACCTACAAAATATGGCATTTAAGATATTTTAATAACATAAAGCTTTTCATGACAGTGAGACATATCTGCTCCTGGCAGCACCAATTTATGTCAAAAAAATAGTGATAGGCATCAAAAACCCTCCATGTGGAATTTTCTTTCATTGTGGTAAATTTAGCCACTGGGCAAGAAACTTCCTTTGCCAGAACGGCTGACAGTATGGTTTCCAATTTGGAAAAGCAGGACACAAAAGAAGGCAACTGCTGGACTTTGCAAAGACAAGGTAGGACAGTCCTTCAAAATTCCTGCTTCACAGAAGAGTCTATCAGGTATTTTATGCCTGTAAGCTGAAGATGGATGCCCAAATATTGCAGAGGAACCTTGGGTGACTCTGTAGGTGGCCAAAAGTTTCTGTCATTTCTATAGTTTTCGAAGATGTTTTTTCTACACTTCCTATTTACTCAAGTGATGTTATCTACTTCTCTGGTCTTTGATGGAGTTGAAGACTAGATAGTTATAGCTATAGTTATCCTTGTTTCCAAATTCAGAAAAGAAATTCACAAAAGACATGTAAAGGGTATAAGGCTGAGAGACAAAAGCTTAAGTTGTTTATCTAAGAAAATGTTTTGAGGTCTAAAAAGATAGTTTTGAGTTGGTAATATAAGTTAGGATAGAAAGTTAATTAGTTACAAAACTTTGGACTCACAAAGATAGGATAGATAATGGAATATTTCCTCTGAATTTGCTAAATGCAAATGGACTCAACATTGTGAATATAGTCCTGTACTTTGTAGTTTTTCTTATTGTACATAGTTTAACTTTGGTAGGTTTAAAACCTTTCCTTTATTTTTAGATAATACCTGATAATTGTTCTTATTGTATATAGATTTATTATGTTAAACTTAAAGTCTTCCCTTATTATTTAGACATAAAGGGGAAAATGTTTTGGGATATTTTGATTGCATTCTGAAACTCCCAAGACTGGCGTAAAGTTTACCTTGAATCAGAGGGAAGAACTAGCTACTAGCTGGCCAGAATTAGCCATAGAGGTTTTGGAAGACCCAGGACATATGGAGAGATCGAGCATGTAGTAAGGAGCAGCTTAAAAAGATTTGTGGGCCCTTTTGGATTGAAGAAGGAGAGAGAGAGGAGGTCACTGGTTGCTTCTCTGCTACTTTACTGATAAATAGCGTTTTTAACCCTATATATGACCACAAGTTTTATTTAATAATAGAACAATATAAGTAACCACTTTAATTTTCTTTTGGTGGGGGATATCTTCACTGGTAAAGGGTGGATATGGAGCGATTGGGGAGTGAGCATAATTAGGTGTATGATGTGAAATCTCCAAAGAATCACCCAAAGAAATTATGGTGAAAATCATAGTTTTTAAAAATAGAATTTAATTATCCTTTTTAATAATTATTTCTTTTGTGCTAGATGGGTGTGGTGCATGCCTTTAAACACAGCACTCGGGAGGCAGAGTAAGGTGGCTCTCTGTGACTTGAAGGCCAGCCTGGTCTACAGAGTGAGATCCAGGACAGGTAACAAAACTACACAGAGAAACACTGTTTCGAACAGATTTTTTTTCTTTTGATATTATATATTCCATCCTCTCCCCTTTCCTCTCTCCAAAGCTTCCCATATACTCCTCCTTTCTCTTTTAAAGTAAGGGACTTTTTTTTTAAAAAAAATACCCTGTTGTTTTATGTATGTATGTATGCATGTATGTGTATGTATCTATGTATATATAAGCATATGTTTACAATATATGTATATAAATGGGTTCCAAAATACATGAATAAATATTGTTCAATCTATGCAATATATTAATTCCCTCTTGCCTTCAACATATGCCTAAAGAAATGTTGTAGACTCTTTAGTTAAATAAGGAAAAAAATAAAGAAAAATTATGAAGTTCTAGAATCTGATTGGTTGGTTTCTTGAAGCTACAAAGACTGTTTTAGTCTTAGCAATTTAAGATAAACCTGACAAATAATATCACCTGACCTAGAGTTGTGATGACACTCTATTTCTCATTTTGCCATGAAGTACTCACAGGGTTTCATAAAGGTATGTCCTTCAAACATACTCTCCTCCCTTGTATTCAACTCAAAGCTTATACCTAAATAATTCTTATTTGATTTTTCTACATTCAAATTTAAAACATGTTCCTTATTATATGGCTCTATGTTGAATCACTGTCAGTACAAATGTTCATATTCGATATAAAGTACTTTACCAAAGTAACAGTTTTGTGTAATTAAATTAGTTAGAAAAGGAATGAAATATCTAAGCAAGAGCAAACAAGAAAATTGTATAGATGAATTTCAAGTATAGAAGTGCTTTCTGTCTCACTGTGTGGTGGGTGACACTTTGTGTGGCTACTAATGTTTCATGTTTTTACCTAAAATCCTTTGCTTTCCCTTTTCACTATCCTAAGAAAATCTATTTTTATTACAAATGAGAGCAAAAACATAAACCCAACATTTGATTGTTCTATGCTTCTTTCATCACATAAATTAAAAGGAGATGGTGAGTATAATTTGAAATATATACATAAGAAGAGTTGAATTCAGCTTCATAAACAATAGAAATGTTATTTGTCATAGATGTTAAACCTGTGGGAAATGATGCTACCTAACAGAAACCTGGCACAGTATGAATAATGTTTCCTGACTGCACTTATAGATGAAATCTATGAAACTCAACTCTCAGAAGAAGAGATTGAATTTGTGATTACCAGAGACCATAGAGAGGAATGAGTTATGAAGGATAGACACTGATCACTGGGTAAAAAATTATCCATTAGATAAGAACAATAAACCGCTCAGATCTGTGTCACAGGATAGTAATATAAAA
The DNA here is from genome assembly GCF_004664715.2 of Peromyscus leucopus. Classification (NCBI taxonomy): domain Eukaryota; kingdom Metazoa; phylum Chordata; class Mammalia; order Rodentia; family Cricetidae; genus Peromyscus; species Peromyscus leucopus. Next base: position 50,636,902 of record NC_051064.1, read on the forward strand.
ACAAGATCATGCTATATATTCTGATATAAGAACACACCTTACTGTACTCCCCCATAAAAATTAGTATGTCTGATCATTCTATATTACTGTATTTAACTAGTTAACAGCATAATAGTGTGTGAAAATATTACAATGTGTTCCAGACATAATAAATACAAAAATTATCCAGCAATTATAACAATTTTAAAAGTAATAAGAATAAACTTACAGATCTCAGAACCTGTGTGATATGTGTAATCCTATCTAAAACACAAATGGTGTTTTTAATATTAACATTTCAATCAATATTCACTGGCTTTCTATTTTCCTTTTAGTTTATTAAGTTGTTGTTTTCTCTCTCTGACACTCTACATTACTATTCTACTATTAGTTTCAATTTCCAAACATACTCATGAAGACATCAGTGTTTATTTTTCAAGAGAATTAGATAGGAATCACCCCAGTGATGCCTAAGATTACAAGTGACAGAAAGATTAATCAATAATGGTAGTGCATATCCAACTTTCTTGTTGTGTTATATTACCTGCCTACCATTTAATGATCTTAGTTGTGTGTGTGAAAGTGCATACTATTTATAAGTGTAAGGCAGACATTTATCAAAGAAAATTGGGTAAATCAGTAAGTTGTGGAGGCTTTGAAGAAATTATTTCTTAAAAGATAATACAGAAGTGTGGAAGTCTTTAAGGGAAACAGAGGAGGAGTGGATTTTGGGGAAAGGTGAGTTGGGGTGGGGACCAGGAGGAGTGGAGGGAGGCAAAAATGCAGTCAGGATATAATGTATGAGAGAAGAATAAAAAAAATTAAAATTAAAAAAGCATTACACATTATGGTTTGACAATATATATAAAATAGGTAATATGTTGTTTTTCACTTATTATAATGAATAAAATACTACCTGTACATTATTTAGGCAAAATATCTTTATTTAGAAGAATCAAGGTGATATGCTAACTCAAGAGCTCTTTTGTAGTTGTAAAATATTAGGTTTTGAATAAATTGATTTGATGTCCTACTTTCAAGTTAGCTCTTACATCTTACAAGGAAGTAGCATTCTTGGTGCTCAGTTTGTAGGGTTTACAGCCAGGATAATAACTTGTTGCTATACTGTAGATGAAGACACTAATTTGAAGAGTTATGTATTCCAGGCTCTTAGTCTCCCAAACCCCATGTGGTTGGTGAAGTTATAATGTGAAAAGTCACATTCATTATCCAGAAAGAGGTACAAGTTAGTATTGAGGGGAAATGGCCACTGTCTTAACATTGAATATTCAAACTGCTGAAATGAAACTCATTTTTATTTTTTAAATAGCCCAATGTAAAAGTATCAAGGAAGTCAAATACCTGAATGTAAATAGAAAGTTTGAGCTTTGCTACAATTTTCATGGAGTAATGAAGAAGACTCATATGGAGTAACATTTGGAGGGGCATAAGAAGGCAAAATAAAACAGTACATTTATAAATATTCACAAATATAATATTTAAGGGGTTAGTGTTAATCGGGTTTTACTCTTTTAGCCCAGGTTGGTCTGGACCTCACTTTGTAGACCAGGCTGGCTGTGAATTTATAGCCACACTCCCAGGAGAATCTAACAGGCATGAACCACCTGCCTGAACAAACAATATTTTTTTTTAATATTATCAATTACTTGGGGGGAAAAAGAAAAGTATCAAACAAATGGAACTCATTCACCAGGATGATTTCTGAAAGAAATTGTGGGTAAATTTATTGTAACAAGGATTATTTTTTTCTCAGCTTGATACCTCTGCTAGTGATGCTGTCTCCTAGCAGTCATGGGCATTGCTATTTCTTTATCACATTTCCTACATATGAATCAATGGTAAACATACTACTGGGTTCTGACTGGAAATTGACTCTGAAGCTACACCCAAGCTTGTACATTAAAAAGAAGTCATAGGAAAGAAGAACATCATGGGAAATACAATCTATACAGAGAATGGAAAAGTCAACTGCATATTTATGAATGTACATCCAATCCTAGTGATGTACAACAGCTTCTCATCACAAAATATTACTAATATTTTTCTTTGAAGGCAAATAACTCCAGAAATAGCTATTTTTTTCTTTAAAATACTCATTCACTTGCAATTCTGTCTCTATACTTTATCAAGTTTTCAAAAGTGTAAAGCATCAATTTTTCAACTACTCACTCTCTAGATTCCATGTATATTACTTAATAATTCAATATTTTTTATATTTCTAGTCTCTCATTGAGTCTTCAATCTTGTGTATTACTACTTCATCCCATGCTATCAGATTGTAGTTGATATGCTAGCAAGTTTTGCATCAACTTGACACAAGCTAGAATTATCCGAGAGGAAAAACCCCAATAGATAAAATGCCTTCATAATATTGGGCTCTATTCAAGTCTGTAGGGAATTTCCTTAATTAGTGATTGATGTGGGAGACTTAGCCTATTTTGACTAGTGCTCCCCTAGAAGCAAGCCAGTAAGTAGAATTTCACTTTGGCCTTTGAATCAATTACTGCATACAGATACCTAGCCTCTTTGAGTTCTTACCATGGCTTCCTTTGATTATAAAGAATCTAAAACTGTAAATAAGATGAACTCTTTTCTCCCCAAGTTTCTTTGGGACATGCTGTTTAATCACAGCAATGGAAACACTAACTAAAACAGTTGGTGACCAATGACTGGTCCATATATCTATCTCTCACATCTGTTTTCACAATGAGAACCTCTCCATATGCTTCCATTCCAGAGTTTGATATGACAGAAAGAGGAATAGAAATTTAGTGCACTGATCTGACTAGCCAACTCATACCTATTATTAGTTCTGTGGGATGTCGTTCTATATGCTGTGAATATGTGTTGCTCTGATTTGGTTGATAAATAGAATGCTGATTGGCCAGTAGCCAGGCAGGAAGTATAGGCAATATCAGCAAACAAGGAGAATTCTTGGAAGAGGATAGCTGAGTCAGGAGTCATCAGCCAGACACAGAGGAAGGAAGATGACAAGGCAGAACTGAGAAAAGGTACCAAGCCACATGGCTAACTATAGATAAGAATTATGGGTTAAGTGTAAGAGCTAGTCAGGAATAAGCCTGAGCTAATGGCCAAGCAGTTATAATTAATATAAGCTTCTGTGTGCTTACTTAGGGCATGCGAGTGGGAAAGATTTGTCTCAACTGCTGGCCAGGGTACAAGAAAACTTCCAACTACATATTTGCACTTTAGAATTCTCTAAAAATATGAAATGAAATTCTATGCCACATATACAAGTTAGTTACAGTCTACATTTTAATCCTGGTATACAGCTTAAGTGGTACACCACAGTGCCGAGGGCAATTTCAAGAGCCATGCCATATTGCCTGCCCGAGTTAAGTTTCTGTTGTCCAGTAATGAGCAACTAATCAGAAACTTTTGACATGCCTGGACAAGTCCTGAGTTATTAGAAAATAACTTAATATTTCCTTATCTTTCTGCTACAGTGACCACTAGTAACAATGTTTTATGGTTAGGTTGCTTGGTTGGGTTGCTTGGCAACTCAACAGTCCCTGATCTTTTCCCAAAGAAAGTTTTCTGGTCTGCTTACTATAAAACCCACCTGAGAAAAATAAAATTCTGCAGCTTGATGAGAATACTGTCTTGATGTCAATTCTTTGTGTCTCTTGTCCCTTCATTTGCCATTCCCCCTTCTAGGGTCTCTGCTGAAGATCCCGCTGGCAGAAGACCACAGTGCACTTTATAAGATACCTAGGGATAAAAAAAATAAACTCTGCAAACTATTTTAATCTTTGCTACTCCTAGATATGTAGCATTAATCTTCAAAATTCTTTTTTTTTAACCACAAATGCCATTATTTATTTTGATGTTTCCAAAGATCAAAACATTTTCAAACACAACTAAGATATAAAATACAGCATAAAAATGAGGTTTATACCTATTCCCACATAAAGCTAAAGCATTTTCAGAAAAATATGGAACGCTTCACGAATTTGCGTGTCATCCTTGCGCAGGTGCCATGCTAATCTTCTCTGTATCGTTCCAATTTTAGTATATGTGCTGCCGAAGCGAGCACTTCAAAGTTCTTATTAATAAAATCAAAACTGAGGCCAGTTATTGGGTGAATGCTGGAAGATCTGAGAAGCAGAACAAGCCACAGCTACCTCACCTTGCCATTTCCTCAGCTGGTCTTGTTTCCTCAGACTGGAAGCCTCTGAGTCCTCATCCAGAATGAATCTCAGTTGAACTGCTGCTAGAAGCCCGAAAGCTTAACCAGACAAATGCTTCTAGTTTCTGATCTTCATGCCTTATATACCTTTCTGCTTTCTACCATCACTCCCTGGGATTAAAGGCTTGCTTTCTGGGATTAAATGCATGAATCACCATGCTTGGCTGTATCCTTGAACACATGGATTTCTGCCTCTGGAATGCTAGATTCAAAGGCAGGCATGTACTACCACTGCCTATCCTCTATGTTTAATATTGTAGCTGTTCTATCTCAGACCCCAGATAAGTTTATTAGGGTACACAATATTTCAGGGAAGACAATACCACCACATAGATATGCTTATTATGTACCAAGGCCCAACTACATCATTTTATCACATAATAATGGATAACAGTCAGTGTGAATACTTCTGCCTGTTAAGAAAATGGTTGAGTTGACTCCCACTTTGTTAATAGCTATGCTTCAATACATGTGTGTGTGCCTACATAGATAGATATAGATATACACTTTGCTTTCTGTGGTTGCTGCATATAAGTCTTTGTTTCTAATTATTCTCCACATAAGATATAATGTTTGCTGTATCAATAACCACATCCTGTTTACCACTAAGGTTGCTAGTACTTATGGAAGAATGAATACTCACACACTCCCACACCTTTTCCACAGAGGCGAAATCATAAAGAGGTAAATTAGTATATCTGCTTTAGTATTGTGAAAATTAATAAAAATAATTACAATTAGATTTTTAGTAATGTTTCATTTTTGGTGGAGATGGTTCTGTACACTAGCTGAGTAAATGATCAATGTGTAAAATGGAGAAAGCCCTGAGTGAATGTTTGTTGTTTACATGAGCATAGCCATGTCAAGAACCCCAATACTCCAGACCCTTGGGAATAACCAAGTCTTCTCTGGGCCAGGGTTAAGGAAGTGGCAAAGCCTTTCCCAGATCCATATGCAGATGCTAACAGTGTATACACCATGTGTCAACTGTAGCTTCCTTTTTTGGGGTATTTATAACCTAAGACTGCTCCTTTACAGAGACATTCCTACCAAGATTAGCTAAACAGTCCTCCTTGTTCAGCTGGGTATAATAAACCTATCCTATTGTCCAAATTTATACAATAACCCTGCATTCTTCATTAGGAGATACACAATAAATACACGTGTTTCTAGGATGTTGCTGGTGTGTCTCCATCAGATTTCACTTGATCCCAGTTTTTTTGGATGTGTGACTGTGTGTCTGTCCTTTCTTCATTCCCAAACACCCTGGTTGAGTCAAGAAGTAAGCTGTGCAAGGTCTCAGCAGAACATTATCTAAGTTGAAGTTGAGGGTGGCATATGATTACTGAGCTTCAGCAATCTGGAGTTTAAATATAAAGATACAAGTCTTCAGCTCAGGCTAGGTGAGCAGACCAAGTTAATGTAAGAAAAGGAAAGACAGTCCAGATGTAGTAGGCCAGTTCTCTGATCCCAGAAATCAAGGCTGTGAGGCACAGGTTCTTGAATTTGAGGGCAACCTGAGATAAAGAGTAAGACCCTTTCTCAAAAACAAAAAGGCAAAAATAAAAGAGTCAAATTCATAATCTTATGTTCAATCTATAGGATAGGAAAATAAAGCGTTTGATCTACAGTACTGTGTTGCCTGTAAATATGCTAAGGCAACAGTGGCACCAAGCTTGTGGAAGTAACTAACTAACATCTGACTTGATTAAGGTCTGTAGATGTAACCAACCGTCTTATTAAATAAGAAACACAAAACCAATGCAAAGAAGAAAGCCAAGAGATCAGAGCTAAAAGCCTTACTGCCAGCTGCAGCTAGCCTCTTAAGCCAAGAGACCTCTCGAAAAGGAATCTACTTCCTGTGTGTTTGTCTTTATATAGTCTTTCTGTTCTGCCTTCTCATTGGTTGTAAACCCAAACACATGACTGCCTCATCACTGCCTGTATGTACAGCCCTCCAGGTCTTCTATGGTATTGAGATTAAAGGCATGTGTCTCCAATGCTGGCTGAATCCTTGACCACACAGAGATCTACCTAGCTCTTCTACCGAGTGCTGGGATTAAAGGTGTGCGCCACGAATGCCCAGCTCTGCTATGGCTTGCTACTAGATCTGACCCCCAAGCAACTTTATTTATTAACAAATAAAATCACATTTCAGTACAAATAAAATACCACCATTAAGGTCCACTCCACTGAGAAGTAACCTATACCCAGCACTGCTTGGATAGCCAAGAAACAAAAACAAGATATCTCAGATACCTAGGGTAAAACCAAATACTACTGGTCTTAAAAAGTACAGTGGCAAATGTTTCCTAATGATATTCTGCTATACTAATAGATAGACCAGTGTTTTATTCAGCCATCATCAGAGAAGATTTACCCTGTAGTAGATGGTAACAAATACAGAGACCCACAGCCAGAATCTCATGGAGAGACCTTGGGACACACAGCTCTAAATGGGATGTCTTCATCAAATCTCTTCGCCCAGAGCTTTGGAAACTCTGTAGAAGAGGAGGCAGAAAGAGTGTAAGAGCCAGAAGGGATGGAGGGTACCAGGGAAAAAAAGGGCCCTCTAAATCAACTGAGCAAAGTTCATATGAAATTACTGAGGCAGCAAGCACAGGGCCTACACAGGTCTGTACCAGGTCTTCTGCATATATATTACAGTTTACAGTTTAATATTTATAGGGGACTCCTGAAGGTGTGAACAAGTGGGTCTCTCTTTCTTGTGTGTATGAGTTCTTTTTCTTCTGTTATTTTGTCTTGTCCAACTTTGATGTGAAGACTTTTGTTTTTTTTTTTATCTTATTTATTTATTTATTTATTTATTATTTATTTATTGGTTTTTCGAGACAGGGTTTCTCTGTGTAGCTTTGTGCCTTTCCTGGAACTCTCTCTGTAGCCCAGGCTTGCCTCAAACTCACAGAGATCGACCTGCCTCTGCTTTCCAAGTGCTGGGATTAAAGGCATGCACCTTTTTATTGTATTTTATTTTTAATATTTTGTTGCTATCTCTTAGAAGCTTGTTCTTTTCTAATGAGAGACAAAAGGGCGTGGTGGATCTATGGGAGGGGAGGTAGGGGAGGAACTTGGAGGAATGAAGGGAGGGGAAACTGTAATCAGGATACATTTTATGAGAAAATAATCTATTTTCATAAGAAAGAAAATGAATAAAGCATTAAATCAACTAAAGAAGAAGAAAAGGAGGAGGAGGAAAGAGAGAGAAAGCAAGAAAGGAAGGAAGGAAGGAAGGAAGGAAGGAAGGAAGAAAGAAAGAAAGAAAGAAAGAAAGAAAGAAAGAAAGAAAGACACAAATGGTAATGAGGCAAAGTGAATGGTACTTTTCATTGCATTGTAACAAATAGATATTTTTTCCTTGTTTTTTAAAAAAATAAGAGGGTGAGGGAAGGGATCAAAATTTGTTTCATTAGAATGATGTTAAAGGTGAGAGAGCAAAAATGTTTGGGAAACATTAAAAATAAAATAAGAAGATATTATACCAAAATGTATATATATTTACTTTTTTCATTGATGTTAACAAATACTCGGCAGTAAGCAGTTTAGGGGAGGGGGTTTACTTCAGATCACAATTTCAGGGAACTCTCCATTATGGTGGGGAAGACACACCAGAGTCCAGCACCACAGACGTGTGTGGGAGCCCTATATCTGAGGATCTAGAAAAAGACAAAGAGGAATTCTGATGCTTAAATGGATTTCTCGTTTCTCCCTTTATTTAATTCAGGTTCCCAAGCCATGGAAGGTGCTACTCACATTCAGGGCAGGTCTTCCCTCTCAGTTAACCATCTCTGGTAAAGCCATCACACACAGACATACGTACAGGTGTACCTCAGCAGCAGCCTAAGGCACCCCTAAATTCTATCAAGCAACAGATAAAAACACCATTATCATAAATTGAAACCAAATTTGTCTTACTTTCAAGGTAGGGCATTTATCATACTATATGTATGCAGTAAACAGTAATTAAGAAATAGAGAAATATAGTATTTACATTGAAGCTTGATGATTAAATCAAATGCCTTTGATTGTGGTTGACATTACAACAGTTTAATTCATGTACAAGATATATAGATTGAAAAAGTATAAAAAAACATTTGGCATAAAATATTAGTTAGTTAGTTAGCTTTGAAAGATCAAATTTCCTTATGTAATAAGAAGAAGTAATCATAATTTACTGTAAAAATGAAGACAGCAGTTCTAATTTTTAAAAGGCTCTTTGCTATACTTCTTCATATATCACTTATTATTTTAGAATTCAATTCAAGAATTCAGCTATTCAAACTCTAAAATGACAAAATTGTAGCTGAGACTGTGAACTGGGAGACAGGAAGATAGGCACATACAGAGCTGCAACTTTCAAGTCAAGAATATTTTCTCTCTACTGATAGACTCTGAATCAGCTCCAAGTTTAATCATGTTAAACAGTACATTGTCTTTACTTTTAGAAAATTTTCCCTTGTGCTGCAAATATAAAGAAAAATTATTCTCAATGAAAAAATGTTAAAATATTCTATCAGATATTTGCTGGTGAAAGTGAAATCATTTATTTTCATTATGACTATTCACTATCCATGCCAACATGTGTAATAACATGTCAGAGTGTGCTTGCAACCAAAATATGTATTCAAGTCGGACAGGGCTAAAACTTCTCTTAGGAATATTTTTTTTTTCTTAAAAATATCTGACTTTAACTTAATCAGAATCACACAGGATAGATAATTTTACTCATATTTAACTGAAAAATATGGATAACTAAAGAGTTACACATTTAGTGGTTTATATTGATTTTTAAAATATGATAATTCACACATGAAATAGTATTGTGAGGCATGGCAAAGCCTTATCCTATCAACAGTCTCTACTCATGTGCCTTTCTGCCCTGGGATTTGAAGGAATGGAAAATGTGCAGCTTGACAATTGTAAATACAATGTATGTTAAAATGCACAACTAGCCGGGCGGTGGTGGCGCACGCCTTTAATCCCAGCACTCGGGAGGCAGAGCCAGGAGGATCTCTGTGAGTTCGAGCCAGCCTGGCTACAAGTGATTCCAGAAAGGCGCAAAGCTACACAGAGAAACCCTGTCTCGAAAAAAAAAAAAAAAAAAAAAAAAAAAAAAAAAAAAAAAAAAAAAAAATGCACAACTAGACCAGGGAATGGTGACACATTCCTTTAATCCCAGCAAGTCTTTGTGAGTTCAAGGCAGTAAGATCTACAGATAGAGTTCCAGGACAACCAGGGTGGTTACAGGTTACACAGAGAAACCCTGTCTCAATAAAATAAAACAAACAAACGAACAAAAAGCACAAGTTAAAAGTTGTCATATGACCACCACTGACCATTCTGTAGTAGAATATTATTTTAAGGTGTGTTATTTTTGTTTATGTAGAATTTGTTTAACTCTGTGAAGCTGTATTACTGTGCTTGTGTAAAGCACCTGATGGTTTAATAAAGAACTGGCCAATAGCAAGGCAGGAGAAAGGATAGGCAGGGCTAACAAACAAAGAATATATAGAAGGAGAAAACTAGGAGGAGAGATCTAAGATCGGTAAGGAGCCAGAGAAGGAGGAGGACTCCAGGAGCCAGGCATCCAGCTACACAGCAAGCTATAGAGTAAGAGTAAGATTTACAGAAGTAAGGGAAAAGGAAAAGCCCAGAAAAGAGAGATGGGATAATTCAAGTTAAGAAAAGCTGGTAAGAAACTAAGCCTAGCTAAGACCAGGAATTCATAAATAAGAATAAGCCTGCATGTGTGATTTATTTGGGAGATGGGTGGCAGGCCCCTCAAAAGAGTAAAAACCCAACAGCACCAGCAATCTGTTCCCAATATCAAGCAAATGGAATCAATTCCATTCAACAGATGAATGACTAAAAAAAAATTTCAACCATGGAAAAAACTAAATAAAATTATAAATTTTCCAGGAACATGGTGGTATTACTGAAAAAAAAAATATGATAGTAAGTGTGGTAACATAAGCTTAGAAAGAAAAAACAGTGCATTTCCTTACTCATATATGGATTCTAACTTCTAACGTTATATGAGCGTGCTTTTGTAGGATTGATTTTGTGTATAGGTTAGTAAATCAAAATGGGGCCCATGAGCGAGGAAAGAGGCTTTAAGGAAGGAATTGTGGGGAGTAATAGAACACATAAAGGTAGAAAAGAACACTGCAAGTAGAAGGACATACTCAAAGTCTCAGAGTTGATGCAGGGAGGCAGGACAGAGAGACAGTTGAGGGGATTATGCAAAACCATGGATGAAAATGCTTTAAAGAAGAGACTTATACTACACACTAATTAAATGTTAGAAGAAAATTTCAAAAGGAAGGGAAAAGCTTTATACTAAAGCCCATGCCATAATAACAGGCACAAATAAAACCTTCCATTTATTGGATACTAGCATCTATATGTAATTTTTATTCATTATTATTTACATGTATGCTTACAGTATTTACTTTAAGTCAATTACAGAATGCGTTAATGAAAATAGGGACTATATTGTTAGGATTCATCAACAACGTCTGTAAAAGCACGACTGTGGTGATTTTGTGTTCCCCAAAATATTGTGCACCCTAATAAACTTATCTTGGGTCAGAAAACAGAACAGCCACTAGATATAGAGGCCAGATAATAGTGGCACACATGCCTTAAAATCCTAGCATTCCAGAGGCAGAGATCCATTTGGATCTCTGTGAGTTCAAAGTCACACTGGAAACAGCCAGGCACAGTAACAAGAGCCTTTAATCCCAGGAAGCGATGGCAGGAAGCAGAAAGGTGTTTAAGGCATGAGGACCAGGAACTAGGCCTGGTTAAGCTTTTAGGCTTTTAGCAGCAGTTCAGCTGAGATTCATTATGGATGAGGACTCAGAGGTTTCCAGCCTGAGGAAACAGGATCAGCTGAGGAAATGGCAAGGTGAGGTGCCTGTGGCTTGTTCTGCTTCTCTGATCTTCCAGCGTTGACCCCAGTACCTAGCTCCAGGTTTGTTTTTATTAATAAACCCTTTTAAGATTTGTGCTACACAGGACTCCAGGAAATTTCAGGTTGCCATAGCTTGTTCCTGGACAGTATCATGGAGGCCTCTTCTAATGACTATACTAGATGGACTGTACTTTGGTTCATTGTGTTACTCTAGGCCCACAGTGGTTTGGCTAAGTTAATCTAACATAATATTTAGTTTTATTAATTGCATGGATAGCATAGTAAGCTAAATGCACCTGCATACACATTTGCTGCCATTACTACTTGCTATATTTTAAATTCCGTACAAAAGGAGACTTTGTTTCTTCTGCTTTATGAAACTAAACTTTGTTCTTATTAAAAAATTATCCAAACAAGTGCTTATTAGGTTTAACTATATAGAATTCAGAAAAAGAATATTGATTTTCCTTAAAAACAATAAACCAATTTTCTTATAAATTTCCTCGGTGCTTCAGTATTCTCCCATAAGGCTGACATACAGATGAAGAGTAATTATGAATATGGGAAGGACTAATATTTATACATAATTTGTAATAGAACTCAATTGTCCTTCAATGGCACAGTGCAAAGGATGGCACTCATTGTGAGTACCTTGGGAAATCCACAAAAAAGAAATAATTTCATGAAGTAATAATTTTAAATTTAAATATTCATGAAGAGTATGGTATTTTACTTGAGGTGCAACCAATGAAACGTTTTTAAAGGATAGGTCAATAATAAATATGAAAACACTAATAATAAGAAGGTGATAATAATTAATATATGGGTGTTCCATTAAGAGACTAGTGTTTTCCAGCCATGGAGTCAGTTTCTATATCTGTTGCTTTGCTAGGAAGGTTGTATTACTATCCTAAAATGCAATAGCCAAGACACAGCAAGTAGGTGGGAACCCACAATTAATTAAAGAATGTAAAAATTTAGCAATTAATGAAGATTATATATAAGTACTCACAAACAGGCTGAATTCTAAAATGCATATAAAAACGTATTTCTCTAATTTGTGTCACATAATATAATTGGATGTTCCTTATATGGCTCTATCTATTTGGGTTCTTACATCAAAATCCCTGTGACTGGGTAGCTCATAAACAATAAAACATATTTTTCACAGTTCAGGAGAATGAGAAGTCCAAAATCAATCTGCCAGCTCATATGGCATCTGTGAATGTTCTCTGATATGGAGAGATGTATGTGCACGTTTCAAGGAATAATAAGTAAGTTAATCCTTGTGTGCACAAACATACAACCCAAGAAAAACCAGAAGGAGTTTAAATTATTTTCCAAAGATTTCTTCCTAAATATTTAATTCTCTGTGAACCAGGTAAGTGGGAAATACATGTTAATGATTTATTTATTTATAAGAATATATATTAAGCACTTACTATTCATGAATATTTTAGAGATGTGAATAAGACCAGGATGTGCCATCATAGAATTCACAGTAGGTTAGGTAAGTGACATTTTTAAAGTAAAATCAATGAATAGTTAATACAAATTTCAACAGTAGTAAATGCAATAGGAAAATAACAAAGACAGGTAAGACAATAATTAACAGAATATTTATACAGTATAATTTGAAATCCAAGGAGGTGACATTTGCAAAATAATACCAGCATGTAAACCTATTAGGTGCATATAGAGCTGTGAAATAATTACAGGAATTGCAATTTAAACAGAAAGACATAGAGGAGAACCAACTACAGATTTAAGAATAGGAAGGCAAATGTTGGCAAAAACAAATTACTAACAAAGAAATGGGAGATGATGTTGGCAAAGTAGTCAGGTCTGTGGCATTGGATCTTCTTTCATGTAAGGGCAAGAGTCTTATAGTTTATTCAGGTAAAAATGATAATCATATTTTAAAAATATCTATCAAGGCAAAAACATACTAATTGGCTATGTATAATAACAGAGGCTGAGGAATAAGTCATGAGGATATTATTAGAGCTTGATGACAGTCATTTGGATTTGGCATGCAGCAATTGTGCTTAAGAGATATTTTATTTGCAAAGAATGTGACTAAATCATACTAGATGTTTTAGAAGATTAAAAAATGGACCAAGAGAGGTTCATTGGAATATTTAAATAGAGATATTACAGAAGAAATCAAGTGGACAAATGTGGAACTTATTGGAAGGAAGGGAAACTAGACTCTAAATGACCCCAAATCTAGAATGAAGTTTTATATCCTGAATAGTCAGAACTTTGAACCTTCTTTGAATAATCTGAAGATAATGCAGATAATAAGGAAAAGGTAAAATGATGCTCCTGAGAATATCAAAGGCATCTTGGGAAAGAAGAGAAGGGGAAGAGATGAAAGACCAGCCATGGAATAGGATAAGTAGCTAAAGTAGATCTCAGAAGCCAAAAGAATACAGCAGGAAGCATCTCAAAGATGGCACATTATGAGGTGACAACTGATTGTTGTCCTTGTGAAAAGAGGCCTCATATGAAAATGGATTGAAATGGTATCAACAGTCAAAATCTAGTCTTATTTGAGTTAGAGAAGTAAATGGAACTGTGTGAGGCAAACACTCTTTGTAGAGACAATAACCCGTTAGTTACCTTGTGGGGATGCAGAGGGCTGAGAAAATATTTAAAGAAGATAAAGGCAAAATAATTTTGGTTTTATAATGAGAAATATAATGTGCTATATTGTAATCTAAGAAAGAAAAACTTTATAATGCAAGATTGGCAATATTTGAATGCATGTAAAAAGACAGAAGTTATAGAAGTATGGTCAGTACCAATAAAATGAATATTGAAGGATAGATTTCAATGTTCTAAATAGTAAAACAAGTGAATTATTGCTATACAGTAACTATAAATCTTACTGTAAATTATTTTCTTTTTTATTAAGAGATTTTCTATTCATTTTATATATCAGCCACGGATTTCCCTGTCCTCCCTCTTCCTGCCCCCCAGCCTCCCCTCCCCATCCCATCCCCCATTTCCACCTCCTCCAAGGCAAGGTCTCCCCTGGGGAGTCAGCCCAGCCTGGTACATTCAGTTGAGGCAGGTCCAGTCCCCTCCTCCCTGCACCGAAGCTGAGCAAAGTGTCTCACCATAGGCACTAGGTTCCAAAAAGCCAGCACGTGTGCCAAGGACAGATCCAGGTCTCACTGCCTGGGGGCATCCTAAGCAGTTCAAATTAAACAACTGTCTCACCATAAATTATTTTCTAATGGTTATTTGTGATTTAGAGATTTGAACAGATGTTCTGAATTAACATTTAAAAACGTTGTTCAAGGATTGGACTAAATTTTTTTTCTTTTTTTTTTAAATTTTATAATTTGATTTAATTTTACATATCAGCCACAGATTCTCCTGTCCTCCATCCCCCCCGCCCCAGCTTACCCCCCATTCCCATCTCCTCCAGGGCAAGGACTCCCCTGGGGATTCAGCTCACCATGGTAGATTCAGTCCAGGCAGGTCCAGTCCCCTACTCCCAGGCTGAGCCAAGTGTCCCTGCATCAGGCCCCAGGTTCCAAACAGCCAGCTTATGCACTAAGTACAGGTCCAGGTCCCACTGCCTGGGTGCCTCCCAAACAGTTCAAGCTAATCAACTGTCTCACTTATCCAGAGGGCCTGATCTAGTTGGGGACTCCTTAGCTATTGCTTCATAGTTTATGTGTTTCCACTAGTTTGGCTATTTGTCCCTGTGCTTTTTCCAGTCTTGGTCTCAACAATTCTCTTATACAATCCCTCCTCTTTCTCGCTGATTGGATTCCTGGAGCTCCACCTGGGGCCTGGCCATGGAACTCTGCATTCACTTCCATCAGTCATTGGATGAGATTACTAGCACGACAGTTAGGGTGTCTGGCCATCCTATCACCAGAGTAGGTCAGCTCTGGCTTTCTCTTGACCATTGCCAGTAGTCTATTGTGGAGGTATCTTTGTGGACTTCTGGGGACCTCTCTAGCACTTTGCTTTTCCCATGGGGTCTTCATTTTTCATGGTCTCTTTTTCCTTGTTCTCTCTCTCTGTTCTTGAACCAGCTGGGATCTCCCTTTCTCCTAAGCTCTCTTTCCCTCGACCCCTGCCCTTATTTTTTTAAAAAAGCCTTTATAAAATTATCCTTATTAAGAACAGCTAATACATGTATATTTTGATCATAATTTTTCAAAGTTTCATTTTTAAAAGACCTCTTCTCCTTATCATTATGTGCTGGACAATTGAATAATTTTAGTGAAAAAAAATGGACAAAATTAATAAGCTTAAAGAGATGTTATAGTATTCAGCAATTATTATTGTATCCAAGTCAGGTGCTTCCATTACAAAAGGCCAACAAAGACACATCAGAGGAAAGAAAAAAGCAGGAACAATTTGAAAGTAATAAATAAATAAACAAACAAATCAATCAATCAATCAATAAAGAGGCAACGTTTGAGCATACAGTTTTTACCTTGGACACTGTTAGAGCTTGCTTTACTTATGGTGCTGCCATGCTATTTCACAATGAATAGCAAATCAAAAACACAGATGAAATGTATCCAGTAGTTAGGAAAATAAAATAAACAGATTGAGCACCTATAAAGTTAAGTTTTCAGGTGTCAGCAGAAACCAACGCCAAAATACAGGGGATCCTGTCTCAAGTCTGTGGGTGGAGCAATCAAGGTCACCCAAATATCACTCCAGAAAAGTTACAGTTGTTAGATTTTGCACTTTTATTATTTGTTGTTTATACACTTCTAGTGAATTGTATATTTTATTTAATTATTGGATGCTTTGAGAAATGATATTTCCCTCGCTTATAAAATTGTTTATGAACTCAATGTGCTAAAAAAAATATAACAAACATTTCTGATGTCTCCTTGGCTTAAATGTAAATGACATTAAATGAAATTACAGTAGTTTTGTATTATTTAAAAACTTTTCCTGAATGTAACATCTGAACAATTGTAATTCCAAGTATTTAACAATACCATTCTCCTCAATAAACTTCAGATTCATAAATCCAAACAGCTGCAAGAATTTTTTTAGACATTTCACAATGCCTCCATTTTCATGTTAATCAGAATTTAATTTGTAACTTGTGTGTACTTAACTAATTTTTCTTGACAAATCACCTTGCAGCTTTGAAAGGTAGCAGTACATGAGCAGGTTTTTTGGAGCCCATTACCTATGGTGGGATACCTTGCACAGCCTTGATGCAGCAGGGAGGGGCTTGGACCTGCCTCGACTGAATGTACCAGGCTCTGCTGACTCTCCATGGAGGCCTTACCTTTTCGGGGAAGGGGCTGGGGAATGGGTTGGGGGAAAGGCTTAGGGGGTGGGAAGTGGGGGGAGGGACAAGAGGGGGAATCTGTGATTGGTATGTAAAATGAATAAAAAATTTCTTAATAGAGAAAAAACAAGGAAGGTCACATTACTTGACACATTAATCTTTGTGTATCATTTGAAATGTCTTTCCCATCACTTATGCACAATTCCTCCCAACTTTTTCAGAGAATGTTCTGTTAAAGACATTATACTGTTCCATACAGAGAGCTCTTCAGGGTTGAAGCTGCTAGAATGGCTGCCAGATTAAAGTCATCCGCTGTGAACTCTTACAGATGGAAGAGCTTCTTGGAATTCATTTCCTCTTTCAGGGAGGAGTCTTAGTCCAGCAAATGCTGAGCACTTTCACTCCAAGCAAGAGCAGCCCTGAATGGTCAGTGATCACAGCAACATCTATTTTAACGCTGGGTTGTAGCACTGATTCACTTTTATATTCCATCTTATTCTATTGCTGCTCCACCATTGCTGTTCTTGTTTTAATTCTCAAGGACACTGCTCATTACCTCCGGAAATGTTGATTCCTATTTCCAAGTAAGTTTCCTGGGAAAGTCAGTCGGTAACATCTGCCACTTTAATGACCCAACTAAATTTTACCTACATCAAATTTCTCCAGATCCAGTTATCTCCTATATGTCATATGATCTCTCTCCTAGATATCTGCTTTCTACCTGTTAGAAAGCCAGTGTCCTAGCTAGGGTTACTATTGCTGTAATGAAACAACATGACCAAAGCAACTTGGAAAGGAAGGGTTTACATGGTTTATACTACCAGGTGACAGACAGTCCATCACTGAAGGAAGTCAGGACAGGAACACAAACAGGACAGGACCCTGGAGGCAGGAGATGATGCAGAGGCAATGAATCAGTGCTACTTACTGGTTTGCTCCGTGTGACTTGCTCAGCCTGTTTCCTTGTCAACAGCCAAGGTGTAGCACCACCCACAATGGGCTGAGCCCTTCCACATAATCACTAATTAAGAAAATGCCCCACAAGCTTGCCTACAGCCTAATCTTATGAAAGTTTTCTCAATTGAGCTGTCTCTTTTCTGATGACTCTCTATCTTGTATCCTGTTGACATTAAACTAGGGAGGACAGAAAACCTTTGACAACTTAAATTAACATAATTTAATTGCACAAATAATGATCTTCAACTTTGGAAGCCCCCAAATCAAGACAAATTCTAAGGACTCTGGCATTCAGGATGATTGCTAGCCTTCAATAACAGAAATTGAAGGTGAAAAGTAGACAGATTGGTGTTATTTTCTTATTTGAATTAATTGACTACATGTGGATAAAACTTGGGTATCATTTTCATGACCTGGCAGGTAGTGCCCTACCTCTCTAACTTATCCTTTTTGTGCCCTGGTCTCAGTGTAAAGCACGTTTTAAGGATACTTTTGCATACTCCTTTCATCTCATTGACTCTTAACTTTTCCTTTCTGTTACTCGTTTCCAGGGATTGCCCACTTCTTTCTTAAATTGAAATAATATAACAACATGACATAATATAATGATTGTTCAAGGGTCCTGATTTCAGAAGCTGTCAGATAAGGGCTTCTTGCCTAACATAACTTAGAGAAGCCTTGCCCTTCCCCTATTTATTCTATCCATATTTCTAAATGGTAAGAATAAAAGCAACTTGAAAGATGAAATGGAAATTACAAAGTCAGACCTGAGGCCAATGAAAGTGCTTGGCAAAGCACAGATCAGCAATCAACACAAGAGAGCTATTTCATCATTATCTTTATGTTTGAACATTGAATTTCTCACCTCAGCAAGTTCATAACTTTTCAGGGATCACTGTATCTATTAAACTTCAGGTATATGGTAATTCTCTGGGAATGTTTTGCTGGCCCAACTACGGTCACTATAGTTATGGTAAGATGATAGTACACATTGTTTTCTTTAAGTCAGTATTTAAAAGTACTAGTTAAAGAATCTCTATTCTGTCACAAAACAGAGTGGTTATGTCTTTGTATTTAAAATTTTAGTGTTGTATGTGTTATAAAGTTGTTTTGTAATGGTTACTCCTTTCAGTGACTGAATAATTGAAATCATATAATTCCATATATATCTTCATGTTTTAATTTTTGTTTCTTGTTTTGGTTTGTTAAGGGGCTAATTCTCAGTCACCAAATCTTTGGATTATGAAATAAGTCACCACATTTTTGAATCATATTAATAGCCATTTTTGTGTGTATGTATATGCATATATGTATGTATATGGACATGTTTGTGTACTTGTGTGTTCATGTCAGAACACAGATATGGAGACAGCAAGTTAACTCAGTGTGTTTTCCTCTACAAATCTCCTTTTTATAATTTTTTATTAGTTCTTTGAGACTTTCAGACAAGTGTTGTACATATTCTCCTTCCCTCCCCCAATTTTTCCCTGATCTACTCTCCCTTCCCTTCTCACTCAACAAAGACAATTTATGCTCTACAAATATTCTTTAGTATGTGTTCTTCAACTGGACTTTGGTTCAGTAATCATGGGCAACAGTTTTAAGAGAAAACTGAACCTTTTTCCCTAAGTAGCTAAGAATTGCCAATGTCTTTTAGGACAGAGAAGAAACTTCATGCCCAGCTTCCCCCGCCATGGTGAGATTTGGCATGTCTTGGGCTTGCACAGGTGGTGTGCATGTTGTAACAGCTGCTGTGAGTTCAAAGGCACAGCTGCCTTCCTGTGTTCAGAAGATACTTTCTCTTTATGATCATCCACCACCTTTGACTCTTAAACTCTTTCTGCCCTCCTTTTTCACAATGATCCCTTGGCCTTTGGAAAAAGATGTAAGATATCTATCTTCAGGTATTTGATCCACTTGGACTTTAGTTTTGTGCAGGATCTATCTATATTCTTCTACATGACAACATCCAGTTAGACCAGACTGTTTGTTGAATATGCTTTCTTTTTTTTTTTCATTGTATTATAATTGTGGCTTCTTTGTCAAAGATCAGGTGTCCATAGGTGTGTGGATTTATGTCTAGTCTTCAATTCCATTGATCTACCTCTCTGTTTTTAGAATAATAACATGAGGTTTTTATTATTATAGCTTTGTAGTAGAGCTTGGAATTAGGGATGGTAAACCTCCAGAAGTTCTTTTATTGTACAGTATTGTATTAACTACCCTGGTTTGTTTGTTTGTTTTTCCAGATGAGTTGAGTATTCTTACAGGGTCTGCAAAGAATTGTGTTTGGATTTTAATGGGGATTGTAATGAATGGATAAAGAAAATGGGGTGAAGTATTACTGTTTAAGACAAGGACACCAGGGAATTTGAAGTTAAATGAATGGAACTAGAAAAAAATAATCCTGTATGAGGTAACCCAAACTGAGAAAGATAGACATAGTATAACTCAGTTATAAGTGGATATTATCTGTAAAACAAAGGATAACTATGTTACAACCCACAGACACAGAGAGACTAGGTAGCAAGGAGTGTTCATGAGAAGATGCCTAGATCTCCCCTGGGAAAGGGAAGCAGAAGAAATTTCCTGAGTGGACTGAGGGAAGGTGGCAATGGCAACATGAGTGCTCAGGTTAGTTGACAGACAAGAGTGGAAAAGTACTGAAAGAAATTACTGGGAAAGGAGGAGCATTTCGGGGTCAGGTAAAAACCCTGGTACAAGGGAATCTCCCAGGAATCTACAAGGATGACTCCACCTAAGACTCCTAGCAATAGCAGATACATAGCCAAAACTGGCCTGAACTGACTTTTCCTATGACCAGATTGGTGCCAAGCCCAGTTGTCATCAGAGAGGCTTCACCCAGCAACTGATAGAAATATATGCAGACCCACAGCCAAACATTAGGTGGAAGTCAGGGAATCCTGTAGAAAATGGGCAGAAAAGGTTGTAGGATTAAGAGAGATCAAGAACACCACAAGAAAAATTGGAGAATCAACTAACCTGGGCTCAAAGGGGCTCACAGACACAATTGACGATGAGGGAGCCTGCATGGGACTGACCTAGGCACTCTGCATATATGTAACAGTTTGCATGGTTTGGTCCTCTTGTGGGACTCCTAATGGTGGCAACAGTGGATGTCTCTTACTCTTTTAGTGAATTTTGGAACCCTCCTTCTCATACTGGATTACCTTGCTCAGCACTAATACTGAGCTTAGTCTGACTGCAACTTGATATGTGGTGTTTTGTTGATACTCATTGGAATCCTGCCCTTTCCTAAACAGAAATGGAGGAGGAGTAGATTGGGGTATAGGAACAGAGTGGAGGCTTGGGAATGGACTTGGAGGATAGGAGGGAGGGGAAACTGTGGCTGGGATATAAAATAAATAAAACAATGTATTTATTTATTTTTTAAAAGATATCTGTGTTCTACTAAGGCTAGGTATTCTGTACTTTGGCCAGTTGTAGGTCTTTGTGTAGATCAGCATCTACTACAAACAGAAGCTTTTCTCTGATGAGAGTTAATCCATATACATACATACATACATACATACATACATGTATATGTATATATATATATACATATATAATAAAAAATCTGGTTTAATACATTTAACAGAATAATAGTAGCAAGTTCTCTCCCAAGGTCTATGATCTATTTAGCCATAGGCACTTGGGCCAATAACGGTACCAGCTACCAGTTTCATCTTATGGAGCAGGACTTAAATCCAATCAGGACTTAGCTGGTTATTCCC
The DNA here is from genome assembly GCF_004664715.2 of Peromyscus leucopus. Taxonomy (NCBI): domain Eukaryota; kingdom Metazoa; phylum Chordata; class Mammalia; order Rodentia; family Cricetidae; genus Peromyscus; species Peromyscus leucopus. The sequence continues at coordinate 50,658,045 of NC_051064.1, forward strand.
GTAACATTTGTGCCACTCTTGCACCAGTAGGTGTCTTTTTACCAAGCGTGACGCTCCTGTAGCTCACAGAGTTCACACGTGGAAAAACTGTTGATTGCTTTTCTCCTCTGTCTTTCTAGTGCCATGAAAGCTAGCGAGTAGGGATGATGTTTCTATGGCAGATTCAGTTTGTTTTCTGCATGTTGAGTTAAGCACATGGTATCAACAATAGGGTCTTATTGTTAAGTTCTGTAAGATAACCAAGAGTATTGATTATAATCTGAAATGTTGGAGGGCCTTTGAGACATCACTGGCCAACACCTACAAGAGTAGTAACCCATTCCTAGTACTGGTAATTTTTATTAGCCTCTGGTGCCATTATAGGATAACTCCATTTTGAATTTTTTAATGCATGTGTGAAAATACATTTTAGTAGGTTTCTACAGTTATAAGGGTTCAGTGTGAATTTTTATTATTATTTATTTATCCTTCCCAATTTCCCTCTTCTACTTGACCCTCCTCCACACCACAATTTAACTCTCTTGTTTCATATTTTATTTTCAATCTTTTATACCTGTACATTATACCTCTCCTTCCTTGAAAACACCTCTCTATTGGTCCTTAGTAATTTCCTGACCACTATGGAAGTTCTAAAGAAAACATATCTCTGGAGATTTCAAAGCTGGTATCTTAGCAAGGATTTTTATTTCTGTGAAGAGATTCCATAGCTATGGCAACTCTTTGAAAAGCATTTTATTGGGGTTGGCTCACATTTCAGAGTTTTAGTCCATTTTTGTCATGATAGGAAGCATGGTGGCACATAGGCAGACATGATGCTGGAGAGTGGCTGAGAGTTCTACATCTGGAGCCACAGACAACAAGAAGAGAAAATAAGCCACTGGACCTGGCTTGAATTTGTGTAACTTCAAACACCACCTCTAGTAACACACTTCCTCCAAGACCACGTCTATTCCAAGAAAGCCGTAACTCCTAATAGTGTCACTTCAGGATGACCAAGAATTCAAATCTATGAGCCTATGGAGGTCATTCCTATTCAAACCACCAGAGCTGGCATCCACATATTAGAGAAAATATGTGACATTTATTTTTTCTGTGCCTGGGTAATGTGTCTAAGGGTAATGTTTCCATCTCTATCCATTTACCTGAGAAGGTCACACTTTCATTATTCTTAATAACTCAGGAATATTCAATTGTATAAATATATTACATTTTCCTTATCCATTATGTTGATGAACATCCAGGCTGTTTTCATATCCTGATAGTTATTAATAGAACAACAATGAACATGAGTTAGCAAGCATCTCTGTAGTGGAGTATAGAGTCCTTTGGCTATATTCCCAGTCTTAGAGTTCCTTCTGAAACACAATATAATACTTTTGATATTTCAAAATAAATATTATTTAAAAATACAATTTCTTAGCAGGACATATTATAACTACAATATTATTCAGGTATATTGTAACAGGGCTAGTTTTCTATTACAACAAAACAAAAATGTAATAAATACCTATCTGTTGAGTTATGTCAATATATATTATTCTATAATCTAAACTGTGGTGATATATTGTGTACCCTAAGAAAATTTACTTGAAGATCAGAGAACAAAACAAGCCACTAGATTAATCCTAGCTCTCAGGAGGCAGAGATCTGTCTGGATCTCTGAGTTCAAAGCGATGCTGGACTACATGAGATTGATTCAGTCTAGGAGAGAAACAGAGCCAGGCAGTGGTGGCACACACCTTTAATCCCAGCATTTAAGATTGTATGCCTCTGCTACCAGTATTTGGGAAGCACACATGCCTTTAATCCTAGCTCTAGGAAGGAAGTAATATGGGTGGGCCGAGAAAAGTGTATAAGAAGTGAGGAGACAGGAAGCAAGCCCTTTTCAGCTAGAGCCCTTTCAATTAGAAGCTTTTTCGGCTGGACCTTTTGGCTGAGGACTCAGAGGACTTCAGTCAGAGGATTTGTGGAGTTGGCAGTGGCTTGTTCCTTTGTCTCTCTGATCTTTGAGCATTTACCCCAATGTCTGGCTCCGGGTTTTTTTTATTAAAAGACCTTTTAACATTTGTGTTACACTAAACCGCATAGATGATTCTTGTGCTGGGGTAGGCATGGAGAAGCTTTAGAACAGAAGGAATTTGACATTTTCTAGTTATATCTATAATTGTCATAACTTTGGGTGAGAGGAGGATCTTCTGGGGTGTAGAACATAGAGGCTTGAGAAACTGTTGTTAATTTACAAATGAAGTGGTTGACAGTTCCCTACAATGAGTAATTGTGGACTAAATTATCAATACTGCTAAGATTGAGATATTCTGGACCAGGATGGCAAAGCCAGTGTTTATAATATAAAAGAAATTTAAGTTATTTAGATGTATGTTCAGTGATAGACTTCTTTGAGAGTTAGTTGTTTTCAAGACAGAGCAGGGACCATCTGTCCAAGTGGTTGAAATAAAGGATAGGATCCTTGAAAAGATGACACACCTAACTGACCTTGAAAAAGGCAGGCCAACAACTAATTTGAAATTAAATGTGAAAGTTAATTAATGTTTGTATATTTTGAAGGAAATATTTGAAGGAATGTGAATAACACTTGTAGGGATAGCTGACAGGCAAATGAATACAAGCTTTATTACCGAATGAAGTACATATTTTTATTCCAATATGACACATACCTAGGAATCATCAAATGTGTTATAGAACATCATACTGAAAGTTAAAGCCATTGCCCAAAGTATCATTTGAGAGAAAGTCCTGCAAAATAATATAACTGCAAGATAACTTTTTTGTAATAGAACAATACTGAGAAAATTTAAAATTGTAAAGAGGTGAATTAGTTTTTCTTGTTAAAGGATCCTAAATAAAATTGACTATGACTAGAAGGAACAATGGCATGTATAGATGGACAGTTGATATTAAACACTGCATTAGGTAATAAAAATGTGGGGGCCCACAGAGGTCTCCCAGTGAGATCTGAGCTTGCTTTACCCAGAAGGGCTGCCTTAGAGGATGGCTTGACCACATGCATTGTTACCAGGTGATTGGAAGGGTCTACATTTGACTGTGCTAGAGGGAGGTCTTTTACTCCACCTTTGGCATCCTATAAAAAGCCCTTTAGAAGAGACAGAAGGAACCAGTGGATATTGATCCAGGCCCTCCCAAAGCTATCCTGTGTTTCTGTCTGTTTCACTCCCCATTAGATTTCTACCTAATATTTCTTATCCCTCTCTCCTCAAGAGTACCCTGGGGGAAAGTGGGAACTGGCCTCACACACAAAAGCACTACTTCAAGTGTGAAATATTTTCATATTTATCCCAAGGAACAACTCTTATGCAACTCCTTCTGCAAATGTGTAGCTAACCTGACTTAGCTCAATAGAAAAGAGATGGAGAGTAATAAAAAGATATACCTACATCCAGAGGAAATGGAGGATTATTGAAAACACAGAGCTATGCAGAAAATGAGCAAATCCAAAAATTTTATGTCAAGACAAAGTAGAAATTACAGAAAATTAAGAAAACTCTCCTTTTACACACACACACACACACACATACACACACACACACCATGTACACATAAGCACACATCAATAAATAAATCAGTGTCAAACTAGATCATTTATAGTATAGGGGCCTTCATTTTGCAGGTGTGTACTTTCACATTCACACAGGAGAAAATCTTTTAACAATGCATTTCTGAAAACCTGTCCCACTATTAAAGAACATCAGACTCTCTGTGTAAAGTGTGCTCTTATTAGCAAATTATCTCATTTCTTCAGACTTCACATAATATTTGAATAATTATTTTCTCAAATATGAAATGAAAACTAATATATTCTGTATCATTGGCAAGTTTGGGATTAATGTTTGCAAACATTCACAACTCCCTAAAGCTTGAGGTGTTCACTAAAATTTGAAACATCTGTCCCTGTGGGACACCACTAACAGTCAAAATGGAAGGCTGGGGTTATTCTTTGCCTGTATTTGAACAACCACAATGATTTTAAAAATGCTAAAAAATGAGCACTCCAATGTAGATCAGGACAGAAATTGAAGTGTGTGTTTTAGAGAAGAAGAAATGGTTAATTTCAGTGACTTAAATAGCTTGTGGACAAACCCTTTAGCAAGACACCCTAAGTGGCTTTATAAAAAATTACGAGACATCTGAAGAATATTGTACACAATTTTTAATCGTCAACTAAAAATAAATAACAATGCCATAGTGTGTTGATATATTGTGTACACTAATAAAATTTGCCTGAGATCAGAGAACAGAACAAGCCACTAGATTAAACATAGATGCCAGGCAGTGGTGGCACACACCTTTAATCCTAGCATTCCAGAGGCAGCTGTGAGTTTAAAGCCACCCTGGACTATATGAGATTGACTCAGTCTAGGGGAGAAAAAAAGCCAGGCAGTGGTGTCCCACACCTTTAATCCCAGTACTTGGGAGCCATACGCTTTTATCCCAGCACTAGGAAGGAAGCAATATGGGTGGGCAGAGAAAGGTATATAAGGCGTGAGGAGACAAAACTAAAGCCTTTTTTGACTGAAGCCCTTTTTGCTAGACCGCTTTCAGCTGAGGACTCAGAGACATTCAATCAGAGGATTCATAGAGATGGCGAGGGGAGACATGGCAATGGCTTGTTCCTTTGTCTCTCTGATCTTTCAGCATTTACCCCAATATCCGGCTCCAAGTTTGTTTGTTTGTTTTTATAAGACCATTTAGAATTCACGTTACACCATAGCATTATTATTGTTTTATTTTAGAAAGATTCAGAACCCTAATGGACATAATTGCAAGATAATTTCTTGCAACAGAACAAGGTTAAGAAATTTTTAAATTAAAATGGATGGCTAATTTTCCTTGGTAAAGGTACTGTGGGGAGGCAGCTGGAGTCAACATGGCAAGGAGCAGTGCCATGGCTTTTCTTGACTTTCTCATAAGTCTAGACAAATACAAGATAGAATCTTCAGGGTTGCTTTTGTATGCTCTCCCCACCAGCTTACTTCTGCAGTTACTTCTGGATATTCTCATTTTCACCCCCTCCTATAACACTCAGACATCATCATCACTACTGGTCACCTGAGCTACCTCCACTAACTCCTGCAGTTTTTGAGAAACATAAATCATTTTATTGGATGTGGTTACTGTGTTTCATGCTCTCAGCTCATCTGCTTCTATACTTCCCTCTCTTCTATTTTTGCCCCTCAGTAATGCTTTCTGAACCAACACAACCTCCCCCAGGTCACAGCCACACATCTGCCCAGCCACTGCTACAAAACTTAACTGCTTGTACTTAACTTTTGCCACAGAATCCCTGAGTTTTTTACAGCTCTGCAGCTCTGTTGTGTACTATACTGAAGTGGGAGAAATAGACTTGTCATTCTCTACTAAGTTTTTTAATTTTGTTTTACTTCCTATCAGGGAATAATACAGTAGGTCTGCCAAGTACCCAGAAGTACTGAAACTACATTTCCTATATTGACAAATAAATCTTTCCAAACCAAACTGCTTCCCAAAGCATAGTTATGGGTTCATTGGTAGTTAAATAAGATGTAAAGTGTTGGGTGTTGGATGTCTGGTGGTCGGTCTTCCTCAAGTAGAAACAGTAAATTGACATAGTAACATGTACTAGGCACCATTAGCTCGGCAAAGCCTTTCTGATGATTGTTCTGTACAACTTTAGAAACAAATCATATAAACTTTGTAATTTAGAAACCTATTACATTTATTTTATTCAATATTGTAGATGTTCATATAAAGGAAGATAGCAAGATATTAATGCTACTTTCAATAATACACTATGAAAATTATGCTAAAGTTACAATTTGGTCTAGCTCATGCAATTGAGTCCCTTTCTCTGACAAGCTACGGGCAAGAGTCAGAATTAGAATAAAGCGTATGCAGGCTGTTAATCTGATGGCTAGACTTTGTATCATGTTCAAAATATATTGTGATCTGGAGGACTGATTTGTTAGATGCCTAGGTTCTTCAGATCTAATGAGTCAGCTGATGAAAGGAGATTTTGGCAATCTCAAAGAACAGAGTTTTACTCTTCTGTTGCCCTACTCAAAACAGAACGTCCCTCACAGGAATAGAGGTTGTTTACTGGGCCAGCCTTATTAACTTACTTTTCTCTGTCAAGATCAGTTTCTTCGCAGTTTCTTCAGGTTGTTTCATTTCTTAGTTTAGTGTCAGTCTCTGAGAGGTACTAAAACTGGCCTCTTCTTTGGTCATAATGCCTATTAAACTAAAAAGGGATATTTGTTCTAGTCTGTTGATATTTCCATGAGTTTACAATAGAAAAGCAGAAAGAATAAAAGCCACACATAAATTTGATTCGAGATAAAAAAAAAAAACTAGAAATATAATCCTTCAGCCTGACTTCTTATGTGATTTCATACCTTCAGAAGGAAGACAATGGATGAGTTGAAATGTCAATTCAATTGTGAAAGTGATAGAAAAGTGTAATTGCTATGAGGTTAACTATATTTTCAAAAAGAAAAACTGAACTGCAAGATATTACATAGTGCTCTTTTTTAAAATAGCAGCCCAACTTTTGCATTTTTAAAATGACTTTAATTGGCTCATTTCACACCAGGAAGTCAATGTTTGTTAAATTATTAAGAAAAGACATCATATAATGATATGGGCCAAGTGCTACTATAAACTATGTTCACAATGAGAAATTCACTACAATGAGTGTATTTTGAAGGTATAAGTTTATTAGCTATAATTAATTGCGGGTCCTTAAAATAATAAAATCAATAAACAGGTATTTCAGCATATAAATACTTTCCAACAGCCTGCTAAAAATTCTTACCATTTCTTATTTTCACTCTTTCCTTTATTAACCTCTGTTCACATACATTAAGTATGGTGTGGGAAATGGCCCTTAGATAGAACACACTTACCATTTCAGAATATTCCCCTAATCATGTCCCTTATTGTTCAATTAACTAAACCATCTTGTCTGATAGTAATTCAATGGCATTATTATTTCTTAATTATCTCAGGAACATAGCCAGGCAGTGTTGGCACAAGCCTTTAATCTCAGCACTCAAGTGGTAGAGGCAGGCAGATCTTTGAGTTTGAAGCCAGCCTGGTCTACAAAGTGAGTTCCTTGGTAGCTAGGACTGCACCAAGAAACCCTGTCTCAAACAAACAAACAGACAAAAACGAACAAAAAATCTCAGGAACAAAACATATAGCTGAAGAACGTCTTTCTAACACATGGGCTTGAGCCACAGCCTTGACATTTGTATGTGAGTATGCTATAAATGATATAAAATGTCAAACATAAATTTATGATACTAAGTGTATTAAAGTGAAGTCACCTGAAACTGCTGTAATAACATTCATATGAATGTGTACATGTAAAGTTTAAAAAAAAAAAAAAAACAATTCCTGAGTTTCATTGAGTTTTCAACGCAGCAGTGGTAAAAGCTTATGATTGTCTATCACTTATGATTGAGATCCCACAATCTCACAAGTTGATCATCTTGATCAAAATTTAGCTGAGAAATTGAGATATGTATAATATTGTAATAAAATAGGTTTGAATATCATTACAATTATGCAACACAGACAGAAGATGGATGTGTAGCAGTGATCTCATAACTTTTGAGTATGAGTTCTAACTTCTGTACACAGGTTAAGAGAGGTCATGGGAGATGGAATTGAGTTGACACGGACTGCCTCAGCTCAGATGCAATTTATGAAGACATGGTTAATTCTCATTCTTCAGTGTAACTATATAACAAAATCCTTGTTACTCTGCCTTTGATTTAAATAAAAAAGAGAATTTCTATAAATATTGCCTATAAGAATGGCTGGCCTTGCATGATCCTTGTATATATCCTCACTGGGTAAGTTTATATACTCATAAATTTCTTGAGGCAGTATAACAAGAAATAAATCTCTAAATTAATAGGACATCAGCCAGGAACAGAGAAAATCATATACATTTATAAGTTTTAGATGATTTAGTTTATTCTTAATTATATATCTTTGTTGTTGTTTTGAGACAGGGTTTCTCTGTATAGTTTTGGTGCCTATCCTGGATCTCACTCTGTAGACCAGACTGGCCTCGAACTCACAGAGATCCACCTGGCTCTGCCTCCTGAATACTGGGATTAAAGGTGTGTACCACTGTCGCCAGGCTGCTATTTTTAATTATAAATTTAACTTATAATTTAGAAGATTTAATTTACTTGTATGTGTGTGTGTGTGTGTGTGTGTGTGTGTGTGTGTGTTATGTGTGTGTATACTAGGCCTACTAGGCCATAGAGCATATTTTATCCACTGGACCAGGAGTCAGAAGGAGTTGGGAGCTGGGGAGGTAAGTGCTGGTAACCAACTTCCGGTCCTCTACAATGGAAGTAAGCACTCATACTTACCAAGCCACCTCTCTCATCCCTTCACCACAGACTGAGACACCAGCTCCCATTCTGCTCCAGGGCAGCAAAAGACCTCAGAGTAGCGAGGGTTTGGGAAAAATTCTTATCTGAGGGCTAGACCTTTTCTATCTGAGGGGAAAAATAAAGAAACACAAAAGCTTTCTGATGGTAACGTTCTCTTTACTTCATCTTGAAAGATCTCTCCGAAAAACTCCCTTCACAGCTTCCTAATTAGATCTTCATCCTCTCTCATTCTCTACTCAGCAGCTTCTCTAATTCACTATCTCCACATCTCTCTCTACAACTTTCCTCTTCTGTCTGTCTGTCTGTCTGTCTGTCTCTCTCTCTCTGTCTGTCTCTCTCTGTCTCTCTGTCTCTCTCTCTCTCTCTCTCTCTCTCTCTCTCTCTCTCTCTCTCTCTCCCTCAGATGCTCTGCTCTCCTTTGCTGCTCTTCCTCAGCTCCTCTCTCTACATCACTTCTGCTCTGTCCCACAGCCAAAATCTGGACAATTATAGGTTACATTTTCAGGGCCCTACCCATTCTCAAAACACAGGATAAGTCACATAGTTTCTCTTAGGCTAGTAATGTCACACTGACCCATGCATGTAGCTCTAAGTTGGTGAGGGGTCGCAGACAGTAGACAATTGGCTGAGCCTTGAGTGGTCAGAGTTCATGCAGAAAGGGAGCTACTGCAAGGACTGAGTCTTGAAGTAAACAGCCTGGCCTTGATTTAGGAATAAACAACAACTGAGAATTAGTCTTTGTGTATATTCTGTAGGGGCAGCTTAATCTGTTTTGGACTAGTTCTAAGGTCTCTGCAAAACATGTAAAAGGCTGTCTTTGAGACCAAGTGTACTGTTACTTTCCTGTGTCAGTAAAGAATATTCTGGTAATATTTCTGTTCATCTGAATTATACAGCTTAAACAGAAATCCACAGCTAAATGTGTTTCCAGAGATGTAAAACACACTACCAATGGGCTGTGGAAAGCATCCCACAGCTGTTCGTATTAGGGAGGCAAGGCAGTGGCACCTGAGAAAGTCACAGACCGCAAACAACTGGTTTCCACAGCCAGTGACCCTAGGACTTTGCCAGGTGGGGCTCCCCATCAGGGAGTTACACATGTGGTGGGTCGACGTGTCAAACACTAGTTGTCACCTGCTGTATACTCCCAAGGCCCTCAGCACCCCTTGATGCACATCTTTAAAGGTTTATGTTGCAGGTTTGTGAACAATTTCTGCATACCATCTAGAGAATACACTGGCAATAGCTTCTCAGAAAGTTCAGAAACATCTGGACATTAAAGATGTTCAGATGCATCAATGCACAAATCCTTGATTTGTCTGTACGATTATTTTCTTTACTAAACACAGTGCTGATATTCTTTACAGCCCTGACTAGAGCGAAAATTGTACCACTTGTTTATTTTCCTTTACCTTTAGTTGTAGGACTGATCAAAATTTCTTATATGCCCCCAAGTAAAGCCTACTGGTTTTCATTTTGAGATTTTTAAATTAATAATTAGCCACTTTTTTTTTTTTCATTACCTCTCTTTATAAATAGCCACAGTTGTCAACTTCCTTTTCCTTTTTGGGTACTCTAAATGTGAAAAGATGGGTACATTAAGCACATTACTGTATTTGTTCTATCAGTATCACATTTTATTCCCCACTACTGAAGGTCCAAAGAACTGAATTCCTCCATTAGGCTTCTGACTAGTGGTATTCAGAGTAACACCAGTAATTGCATTCTCTTTATCAGTAACCGATTGGTGGTCCAGTTCCAAAAGCAATTTGAAAGCTCTGTGGGGAACCACCATTAACACTACTGTAACAAGCTGTGTTTCTCAGTATGCAGATCTGGGGGATAAATGTGAACTTTGTAGAACTCTCAGGGTATGTTGCTGAGATCAATACTTCAGAATTTGGGGAAAGTGAAGGAATCAGACTCCATAGAGGGAGAATAGGACTTCACTAAAGTCACACAGGGTAGCTGCCATTTACACGAGCAGTGACTGACCCTTCGGGAGCTATCCCAACTTGTAATATCAGAAAATTTTTTATAACCTTATATATCACTCAATGCTTTCAAGACACCCCTGAAAAGGACTATAATCCCTGACAGGTGGTCTTTATTGGCTGAGGTCAATTATCAATAAATCATCAACTGAAAAGCGGTGATTTGTCAGCAATATTTTAACTTGTGTATGCCTTCTTCAGTTTTGCAGAATATTGACTATATTTAAATATTGACTAAAGGGGGCAATTAAATTAATTAGTCAAGTTGACAATGATCAAAACCTTAACTATTACATTCATGAGTACACAACTAAACATAGCCTAATGATCGCTTTAATTTCTCTGTAATTTGAAGAGACAAACTACATAAGAAGTAATAGAAAGAAAGCAAAGCAAAACATTTTTAAGAGCTTGGCTGTAGGTAAGTCAAGACATCTTATATTCAAAATTCTTGGACACAGTTAACGAATATTCAAATCACCACTTTACACATGTCCAAAGGTGTAGATTTAATACTATTGTTGTAATTCCTTATTATCCCTAAGGTCTGTGAGAGGGACAAGGTTACATGGGATCTAGGGTCCATTCCTAGAAGAACAGGAAGGGAAAGTGACACACAGAAATGGAGGAACCAACTTTGGACTTGAATTTTAGCAGATGGTTAGTAAAGCGTCTGTTGAGATCTAAAGAAAAGGATGTAGGGTTGTCCTTGCCCACAGACGTAATGAGGTCAGATAAGGATTTCATCAACATGATGTTGTCGAAATCAATATGATATTGCTTAAATCAAATGTTATATGAGGAGCTATCAAAAAGTATTCAGGCAGAAATTCACAACTGTCTTAAGGTTTCTATTGCTGTGACAAAACATCTTGATCAAAGTCAAGCCGATGAGGAAAGGATTTATTTGGCTTAACACTTCAGCACTGTTGTTCATCACTGAAGGAAATCAGGACAGAACTCACACAGGGCAGGATCCTGGAAGCAGGAGCTGATGCAGAGGTCATGTAGAGGAGCTGCTTAGGAGCTTGCTTCCCATGGCTTGCTCAGTCTGCATTCTCATAGAATCCAGGATAAGTAGCCCAGGAATGGCATCACCTACCATGGGCTGGGCCCTTTTCCATTGGTAACTAATTGAGAAAATGCCTTATAGCTGGATCTCATAGAGGTATTTCCTCAACTGAGATTCCTTCCTCGCTGATGACTCTAGCTTGTGTCAAATTGACACACAAATCAGCCAGCACAACAATCAAGTTCTTATTATTCTGTGTTTCAAATACATTTTATCCTTTAGGATAATTTTGGATTAATTAGATTAATCAAGAGTGTGCAAAATAATGAGGATTTCCCACACACCTACATCAGTTTCTTCTATTGTTATTGTATTAGTATGGTGGCTTTATTATAAGTACTTAATTAGTTTGTATGAGTTGTTATAATGCATTATTATTATTCATATGTCCTTACCTTTGCCTGTTTTTCCCCTTCTAATATCTCTAGTTCATTATTGCTTTGTACTTGGTTCTCATAAGTCTAGGTTTCTTCTGTATGTCATTTTCTCCATGATAATATTGATAGGGGATATATATCCCCTACTAGAATTTTCCTGATATTAGACAGGGCCTGAAGTAGTTGGAAAGGAAAATCATAAAGCACTGTTCTCCCATCATTGTATCAAAAAGAAGCAATAAGTACATGCTTTGTCCATGATGAAGCCATTTTCTTTCTATCATTTTATAGGCTCTGTTCTTTGGAAGTCACTAGAACTGCTCACACAGAATCAGGGAACAATGCTTGGCCTCACTGCAGGTGCAGGCAAAGTATCCATATAGTTTTCCTGTCTTTCTTCTTCATGGGAGAGTAGCAACATCTGACCAGTAGTTAATTTATTTAATAAGTTTTTGTATCAGTATGAATTCATATGCACACATATATTATACTTTGGATCACATTTCAAAATTTTTATTTCTTATTGACCATTGGAATTTCTGACTATATATTGCATGCACTTACATTTCCACAATTCATTATTGTACATTTCAAAATTCTTAAAGAAAAGGGTTATCACTATTGCTTTATAAATATGTAAAGTTTAAATTATTTGCCAAATTATGTACTGTTTTTCAATTACCATAGGTTCTTCAATTTATTTTTACAAATTTCCACTGTAAAGTTAAATTCCTGTGCTGTAAAGTTCAACCAGTTTAAATAAATAATGAATGTCATGGACGCACAGTTATAACACCAAAATTAGTTTATCATACTGAACATTGTTTTATGTATAACCTACTTAGCCCTCACCTTTACCTCCTGTATCCTGAATAATTATATTTTTGTTTCCAGTATAGATTTGTCTTTAAGTCCAGAATAAAACATATTATTCACAGTATTACCTAACCTCTTCTAATTGGGGGATTTTATTTATGCATTTAAGTTTTAACTATATCTTTTTTACTACTTCTTTTATTTGTGAGATTATACCTTAATTTACAACATTTCCCCTTGTAATTCCTCTCTACAAACCCTCCCATAAACCCCTTTTTGATCTTTCAAATTTATGATACATTAACTCATTTTCATAGCTGAATTTTAATCTATTGGTTTAATGGATTGTTTGCTTACTTGTGTAAAAAGGCATTTTTTGCTTCATGTTTGGGTAGTTATAGAGAGGGTTGTTAGAATCATTCACCTGTGAACAAATGTTTAAGTGAGCCTGATTTTCAAACCAACTGGGTAGAACCTTAGTAGTTATACTGCATGGTTATGGTGAGAAGTTGCCTTCTTGCTTTCAAAAGTGGCTGCTCTTTTGCATTCTTAACAACATAGAGTCTTTACATTCCTGTTCTGCTGTATCCTCACCATTAACTGATAATATCGGATACACTGAATTTAAAAAACCCCATCTATCACATGCTGTGGTTCCTATTTATGCTTTAACAGTCTTTTTCCTGATCAAAAAATAATTCTAAATATCTTTATAGGTGCTTATTTCACACTTGTTTATCTTCTTCAGTGGGGTCTATGCAGAAGATATCCAGCTCTTTTATATAGCTATTCATTATTGCTTAGTCTTAAGGATATTTTTATTGACTTTTAGTTTGTTAATTTTTGAGTCTGTAACCTTATCTTTCAATCCTATTGGAAATAATGTTTCCCAAAATATTAATGTCTAACAGAATTAAGAGATTAAGAATGCTATCTTGATCTGGGTGGTAGTGGCACATGCCTTTATTCCCAGCACTCAGGGGGAAGGTGGGTCTCTGAGTCTGAGGCCCACCAGATCTACAGAGTGAGTTCCAGGACAGCCAGCATCACACAGAGAAACCCAGTCTCAAAAACCCAAATAAATATATAAAAATAAAAAGAACACTATCTTGCAAGTTCCTCAAATGGACTCACACTTATTTTTTTTTGTTTATTTTGTTTGTCTTTTCTCTTCTTTTTTTGAGAATTAAGAGCTCTTTTTTATTGTGAAACCAAAGTTCTATTTTTTAGCAATATATGTTTTGAAAGAAAATTACAAAGAACTTTTAGTTTAACTGACTATATTCATAAAATAGAATATTAACATGATATCACCTTTAAGGTTATAACTCAGGTTTTCCACAAAATAGGTAAATATATTAGATATGACTATTACATTTAGTAGTCCTAAATTTTATCTATTTAAAACTTCTTATTTATTCTTTGTCTTTCCCATTGTGCATCTCAATCCCACTCATTTCCTGTCCCTTTTTACCCAACCTCTGCCCTTGCAATCCACCCCCCAAAAAAATAAAATAAAATTTGAGATAAAGGAAAAAATCTTGTCATGGAAGCTGTAGTGTGACATAGTGAGTCACACAGTAAACCCTTTTATCCCTATATCCTTAGGTGCAAATGTTCTTTGCAAAGAGTCATTGGCCTGGTTCAAGGCCTTTGGTTTCTGTTGCACTATCAATGCTGAACCTTCTCTGAGACTCCTCTTGGATATCCCGTTGTTGCCCTCTGTCATGGAGATCCTGCAGTCTTGGGTCTGCAGAACTGGCCTTTTCACATGTTCCAGCAGATCATAGATGGGGTGGATGTTGGGGTGAACCAACTCATAACCCTGGTGCTGGGTCTGGGCAGTTGCAGGGTTGGTCAACCCACTAACTAGCTCTTCCCTGCCTTCAGGACCAGAGTGAGCTCTCCAGCATTGCCCTGGCTAGTTTACCCTATGCAGAAATGAGCTAGAGGCTAGGACAGTTCGAGGTGTAGGGGTTACTCTCCAGAGTGCTGTAGCTGGTAAGTGGCAGGCCCAACTCTCCTGCAAGCCACAGGCAGGGAAGGGCAGGGGGGCATGCCTCCCCCACTACTCCACCATATGACAGATGAGGAGTGAGACCACATTTCCCATGCTTACGTTCTCAATAGGATTAGCTCCACTGTGCTGCCCAGGCAAAGTGCAGGGTCCACTTTCCCCAAGTGCTGCAGCTGGTAGTGGGGAGGGTCAGCTCCCTAGTCTATCAAAGGCAATGAGGGGCAAGGGGTAAAGGGGGGCATCTCTCCCCCACCTACACCGCTGCATGACACACAATTAGTGGGGACAGCTCTCCCATGTTCACAACTTCCGGGCTGGCTCACGCACACTTCTGCCAATAGGGTTGGATCTACCGTGCTCCCCAGGCAAAGTGAACAACCTGTTCTCCTGCGTGCTGCAGTTGGTGAGGGGCAGGGGCAGTTCTGCTCCTATGACCTCAGGGACAGCTCTCCTACCTGCCTCAGGCGTAGAAGGGTGGTGCATGGGGGGAGATCATCTCTCCCCAGCCCATGCCACCATATGGCAGATGAGGTGCGGGGTCAGATCTCCCACGATCACCTTCTTGGGGCTGAGTCTCCTGTCCCCCACCCCTCCTCAACAGGGTCAACTCTGCTGTGCTGCCCAGACAAGGTTCAGGGCCTGTTTTCAGAGTATTGCATCTAGTAAAGGAGAAGGTCAGCTCCCTCACCAGCTGGAGGAGGTGCAAGTGGGGAGGGCATCGTTCCCTCCCTCCCACCACCACACTCTAGATGAGGGAGACTGTACCAGCTGTGTCCCTCTCATGCCCTCAGGGCTGGTTCACCCACATCCCTGTCTACAGGGTCAAATCTACTGTGCTTTCCAGATGAGGCACAAGGCCTGTTCTCAAGAGCGCTGCAGCTGATGGAGGGTTGGGTCAGGTCCGCCACCTGCTGCAGGTGTTGAGGGGTAGGGGAGGAGGGCATCTTTCCTTCACCCACACCACCACATGGTCGACAAGAGGGATGTTACCTGCTCTCTCATTCTAATGCCCTCAGAAACAGTGGGCCATGACCCTGAAAACAAGGTCAGCAATATTTTGCTGCCCATGTGAGGTGTAGGACACTTTTTTCCTGAGTGCTTCAGCCCCTGGTGAGTGGCAGAAACTAGTTCTCCCTAATGTTGCAGCCAGTGAGGGGTGGGGATAACTCCATATAGCCCTATCCTTTCAGGCTTTAGTGGTAATCAGGAGCATGGGACATTAACACAGACCATAGCTTCATCTGGGCCAGGAACCCAGACATGGGTCTCAGCAGCAACCTAGACACAGACACCACCATGGCCCTGGGTGGCAATCAAGCCACCCACCTTAGTCAGCTCCTCACTGCTTTCACCTCTTTGGATATGCCTCTATCCATAGAAGATGAACTATTCTCTCTCTCTCTCTCTCTCTCTCTCTCTCTCTCTCTCTCTCTCTCTCTCTCTCTCTCTCTCTCTCTCTCTCCCAGACCACACCCTACATCTGCTCATCATAATAGTGCCTGACTGCCCTGTGCCACAAGGTATCAGGTAGGCATGTGTTTTTTCCTTGAAGCCCAGGGCAGACTGCCCCAGCCTGTGTGGGGGGGTCTCGTTGCCCTACTCAGTCCATCATGGCACTGTCTCTGTCTCTGTCTCTGTCTCTGTCTGTCTCTCTTTGTTGAAAATAGATTCTTCTCTCATACAATACACCCCCAAACAGTTTCCCTTCCCTCCACTCCTCCTATCTCTCCCATGCTCCCCTCTCCTCAGATCCACTCCCCCTCTGTTTTCTCTTCAGGAAAAAAGGAGTCCTCCAAGAGACAACAGTCACACAGGGCAAAACAAGGTGCAATAGACAAGATGATAGGAGGAAAAGGTCCCAAGAACCCGCAAAGGAGTCAGGAGAACACCTGCTCCCCTGCTAGGAGTCCTACAAACCCACCAAGATAACAGCCATAGCATACATGCAGACGACCTGGTGCTGATGCAAGCAGATCATATGCTTACTACTTCAGTCTCTGTGAGCCCATGTGAACCCTGCTTAGTTGATTCAATGGACCATATTCTCCTTGTGTCCTCCATCACTTCTGACTCCTACACTCCTCTTCCCCCCATCACTTTCACTGGGTTCATTAATTTCCCAGGGGAGGAACCAGTTGGAGACTTCCAGTTTTGACTCTCTTTATGCATGGTGTCTGGTTGTGAGTCTCTGCACCCGCTCCTATCTGCTGCCAGGGGAGCCTCTCGGCTGAAGACTGGGCAAGGCACCAAACTATAAGTATAGCAGAATGTCATTAGGAACCATTTCATTGATTTTTTTCCTTCCATTTTCCACTTGTGTTTGGTTCTACCCTAGGTCTCTGAGGCACTCAGTTTCCAGTTCTGGGTCATCCAGGCAGTGTGAGACATGGACTCTCCCTCATGACATGGGTCCCAAGGTAAACTAAACATTGCTTGGCTACTCCCACAATTTAGGATGGTTGGATAGTGGCTCCCTGGGTTTAGTGGAGGAAAGAAGAGGGAATTTGTATCTATTAATGAAAAGGTCTAGAAAAGGGAAGTGAGGGCAGTTTGCACATCATTGTGCATATATTTAATACCACTAAGTTGTATACTTAAAGATAGCAACTTTAGTTGTGATTATTTTGCCAGAATAAAAAAAAAAGACATGGGCATAAAACTGAGAATAAAATTTTGTTTTTTAATACACATAATACTTATTCTCCCTTAGATTCTAGTGGTTATTGAGAAAAAAAAAACACATGGAAAATATTTAAGATAGGGCTTTGAGACCAGAGAAGATGTGCCCCCTGATGAAATAATGCCAACTCTATTATAAACTGACTCTTTTCTAGTTGAATTTTATGCCAATTCCAAAGGAGGAAATTCACACTTGGTACTATAAACCTGATCAACGACCCATGGCTGGGGAGAGCATAGGTCCCAGTGGGGAAGCTACCGTTTTGTTGTTTGTTTTTGCTAGATGGATGTGATGTGCCTGCCAAATTCTCTTCTAAATAATTGCTTGTGTGTGCCTATAGACTAGTGCTACTCTCCACTTTAGTAAAAGAAGCTTCTTTTTGCATTGGTCAGTGGTGAGTGCAAAGACTCATAACAGGCCACAGTGCAAAGAATGAGTGACGGTTGACTGTCCAGCCACAAATGAGACATCTATATCACCCTTTTCAAGGTTCAGCAAATGTCCCAGAATCAAGAAGACTGTGAGAGCTGAAGGACTTAAGGGAAGCAGTGTGGAATGCTGAATTTCAGATACAACATGGCCATTATACTTTTGAAATCACAAAAACTGTGGTTATCAGCACAAGACCTTCACAAGACTGGGCCTGTCAATATCCTGTCATGGAAGGGGTGGAAGGGAGAGAGCTTCATGGGGATGTATGTGCACTTAATGGCTCATAGGGGAGGGAGAAAGATTTTTCTTGAGTAGTCTAGCCACTGATGTGGTACCTATGCTCCTATGAAAAACCCCTTACGCATGCATGATCCTGCAAGCAGCCCTAATGAAAGTTCCTGGGTCACAGGGGGGAGGAGGAGAAGGAGGAGGAAGAGGGTGAGGAGTAGGAGGAAGAGCAGGAAGAGAGAAGGAGACATGAAACTAGGAGGGATGTTGGGAAGAAGGGGATTAGTAATAGTTGAAAAGGTGACAAAAGAGGGTGAGTGGTGGGGATGTTAAACATGACTGAAATGCATTATGACTGTATATGAAAATGTCAAAACATAACCCATTATCAGGTATTATCAATATATGCTAACTGAAAAAATAAAACAAAAAGAACACTATCTTCCTAAAGTCAACATTTTGAAGTTTTTCTTATTAGAAAATTCACAATAAAAATAACCAAACTCAGAATTCCATAATGGATTATTCTTCTAGGTGCACTAAGGAAATCAGTAAAATAATAATGGATATTAATTTGATGACCCAAACATTGCCACCAAATATGAATATTTAAAACACTAATGGCATCAGCTTTTACCATCATAGTGTCTTCTCTTTCATTTTAAATTCATGTATTCTCCTACCCTCCGCCACAATGCCCTTTCTTCTCATAAAGTTAACAGAAGTGCTGTGTAACTGCAGTTGAAATAGTTTTAAATACATATGCATTCACTCAGTGTACTTCATATTTAACTTCCCACTCTATACTATTTTAGTCTTTTCTGCACTTGTATCGGTAGAAATAACAGACTTTCAAATTTTAAAAGAGTCTTCTGTTTATTGTACAACTCCCAAGCTTCTTTGGACTGATATTATGATTAAACACTCAAGTTAGAATTGCAAATAAAGGTTACCTGCTGCTCAGAAGACAGGTCAAACAGGAGGCCTCTATTGCACAGAAAACTCTAAAGATTTGGAATCCTGGGAAGAGACTTGAATGCTATTTTAAGCTGTGCAAAAGAAACTGCATGTTTTATAATTGGCTTTCAAGACCAGTAGATATTTCTATAAAACATACTAAACTTTCAGAGACATTATGATGGACATAGAAATGACTGAAAATGTGTACTTAGAGTCAACTTGAAATTAAACTAAAATCCCATTATTATTCCGATATTTTACCAAAGGATCTGGAGATCCAAATACGGACAGAATGACAGATATTTAGTTTAACAAGAGGCATTGCACTTGTGTGACCAGAATTATGTTAATGTAGTCAAAGTTTCATTTATTTTGATAAAATGAAGAAACAAAGGTAGAGTAATAGTTCAATGCATTTTATGGTAAAAAACATAACTATCAACTTTATATCATTGTTGTGAGTCATATAACAACCAAACTATTTTATCACATTATTGTGAGTTATATACAACTGTAACTGAAAATAAATGTCAAAAGTCATTGAACATGTTTTATTTTTGTTATATTTTATTTTTTACTTTTTTATTTAAAATTTTTTATATAAATATGTTTGATCATATTCCTTTTCCCTCTCCCAATCATCCTGGTCGAGGTAACAGAAACCTCAAAAGACAAATATCACATTTCTCTTATATTCAGATGTTAGCTTTTAAGCTTTAGATATGGGAGTTTCAATCAGAATAATGGCAAAGGTTACTAAGCTAGAAAGGAACCTGGGGGCGAAGAGTCTTCCAAGGAGAGAGAAGTACAACATGGATTTATAAAGGGATCAGGAGAAAGTGGAATCCATTACATATTTTGAATAAATTTATTTTATAAAAGGGAGGTGCTATCACAATTTTAAAAATAGAAAATAACATTTTGTCTTAAAGAATGTAGAGTAGATAATTTATTTCCTATTATTCATACTAAAAATATCCATAATTCCTGATACAATGAATAAAACTGAAACATATACAAGAGCAATACAATGGTCTACAGAACTCTGGACCCAGGAAACAGCATAATAAACAGGTTTATGGGTATCCTCTTTGGCTCATAATGTCAGACTGATACTGAAGAGGAATGTAAAAGCAAGGGAGGCACACAAAGTCTGCTTCCAAAGTCTTTCCTTTCCAGACAAGAATGAAAAAGGAGAACTAATAAGGAAAAATTTAGGTATTCACTGTGCTGTTAAAGCCTGACAACCCTCCAAAGACTCAACCATGCCACCAAAGACTGAGAGCAGAATATGCACTGGAGACATTCACGATTGCTGAGTTTGTCAGTACAGCATGAGTGAAGGCATCAGAGCTTAACTGTCTACAGCTGGTAACTAGCTCCATCCTGTCTATGGTTCTAGGAAGTTCCAATGCTATCAGTGTCGGTGAAGTCACTGAGTGGGGACATGAACTTCATACTATATACAGTGCAATGACTCTCATCTGATCAGAGATTTAGAGGAAGTTAACTGTACAGTAAATATAAAAGCATCCAGGTCATCATACAGATTTTAAAACTCAGGCTAATCCCATAGTAATGAAGTAAAGACAGCAAACATTTTAGTGATGAAAATGTCATAATTATTTGACAGAAATTTTAAAGCAGTCTTCATTAACTTTGTCAGTGATAAGTTGCAACATTCTTATCACTAAACTCAAAGATGGAAGAGTAACTATCACCAATGCTAACAGATGAAAGACAATGAACTAGAATAAAGAACAGTTTCAGAGATTTGTGGTACAAAAATAAACCTAACATCTCCATCACTGAGTTTTATAAAGGCTGGAAGGTAGTCAAGGAAATTGATATAGCATGGTAAATATGACAAAATATATATCCATAGATCTTAATTCTATATGTGCACATATATCAAGATGAGCTACTTACAAAAAAGATAAATTCAAAGAAATAAACACTAACACATATGACAATCAAGCATGTAAAGCTTAAAAATAATAAAAAGAACTAAGGGAAAATGTTTGAAAAAATCCATTTTCTACTTTGATAGGAAAACTATTTGAATGACAGATATTCTTTACTATAAATTATTATAGAGACCAGGAGATGTGGTACAATATTAAGAGCTGACAAAAAGAGTGGGTGAGAAGAATCATGGAAGGACAACAGTAAAAAATTAACCCCTAGGGCTTAAGTCCCATCTTGTCACAGGTTATTAATTCAATAATAGTGCCAGGTATGGTCTTGCCAGGTAGGTCGTTGCTGTAACTCATCGGGTACACAGCTGGGTAAGAGTGATGATTGCTTTTCCTCTCTGATAGTATGCACAACATTTTCCAACACTATAAATGTTGGCCAATAGGGGTGAAGCTCCAAAATCAGCACTGATGTGATATCTCCATGTTCTAAGACTCATATATGTGGTATCTTTATCAATAGGGTCTCATCACCAAGTTTTTAAGGATAACTAATGGCATATTATATTATAGAGATACTGCCCATTCATATTCCATTTTATTCACAATATCTAGAAAACAGAAATAACCTAGATGTCCACCAACTGATTAATGGCTAATTAAAATATGATATCTTTATATAATGCTAACAAACCAGAGCTGTAAAATTTATTTATAAACAGATGGAGCTGGAAACCATCATTCTGATGAAGACACTGAAAGACAAACTTACATACTTTCTCTCATTTCTGAGTGTTAGCTTTGAATCTTCAAATGTGTCTATTTCATTTGGAATACCCATAGAAGTCACGAAATTAGTAAGAGACCATGGAAGGCTACACTACTTTATAATATGTTTTAATTGGAGTAGAATTATATCATCTCTCCCCTTGTTTTACTACATACATCTTCCCCAGGTTCCCTCCCTTGAACTTCTCCCATATCCTTCCCACACTTTCAAGTTGATAGCCTTTTTTCATTGATTATGATATGCACAAATATGTATATAAGTCTGTTTTTGTTGTTTGTGTGTAAAGAGTTCCAAGGATGACTATTCTGCATTGAAAAAATAAGAGGGCTCATCTCTGAGAAAGGCTAGCTCTTCTCTCAGTTTAATTAGTTGTTTTTAGTTCTCTGTCTACATGTAGGAACCTGTAAAATTTACCACCCTTCCTCATTAACATGTCCATTGACATTGGCATTTTTCTGGTCTTGTTTATGTGGCTATATCTAGGAGAGACTGTTTCACAGCAGACTTCCTGGTATTCTTGCTCTTATAACCATTCTGCACCCTCTCCTGTGATGTTCTCTGCACTAAAGATGCAGGACCTGGAAGACTATTAAGAAGTGAAGAAAAATGAAATCATGAAATGTGCAGTTGACCACTTTCAAAGGAAAGGGAAAACCCCAATTGTACAAAGGCCCAAAGGAGAATAATGGCAAAGAAGGTTAAGTTGGGATGGAGGATGAAAGGACAAGGGAAGGAAGAATGGATGGGAAACTAACACTAAAGAGCCTTGAAAAGGTCATCTAGAAATCTATCTCTTACTGTATATGTTTATATGCACATATGTAAAAAGAACTAGACAAAAATTTAAAAAGAGCTAATAGCTAAAATGGAGTAACCCTACAATGGAGCAACAATGCCCCTGCTGATCACCACAGACTAAGAAAGAAAACCCTAGTACCATGCATGGATTCTTTCCTTTGCAGCTGCTGGCTGATGAGGTCCCAGAGACTCCTAAACATTCCAGACCTTGAACTTACTATTTTGTCACACTTCTGAGTGCCTGGGTTACAAGTGTATGCTAGAGGGCCTGGTTTATGTGGTGGCAGTGATAGAACCTATGACTTTGTAATGCAAGCAAGTACTCTACCAGATGTTAAGTGTCCTTTGAAGATCACATCTCTCTAAATACATCTCTCACCCACAAAATGCTAAATAGGAATGATCATACATTTTAAAGATTTTTAAAATTCTTTCATTAAATAATATAAATCTTCAATATGAAACAGAAAAGGTAACATATATGATGAAAAACTGAATTTTAGCTAATGGTTGTATTTTTATTATATGTTCAGCTTCATTTTAGAGATGCATAACTTGCATTTGAGGTTTTTTTGAGTACGTGATAGATTGCATTTTTTCTTCTAATAAGCACACATAAATGTTTGTCACATGAAAATACATTCATTTACACAAACCAGGATGAAGTAACTGCCACATAGGAGCAGAGAACGCTATTATTCTTCAGCCTCTTTGTACAGACATTTAATCTTAGTCTCTGTGATAGGCTGAACAGAATAATGAATTAGCTAGAGAAAGTTCATTATTCTCCTGATTCATTTGAACTAACTTTGTGTGTTAACTAAGAGATAAGAAATTGAAGATGCCCTGACAGTTTTGGTAATAGCAGTTTCAGTGATATCCAAAACAGTGCCTATAAACTATAAAGCCTCCTTCAAATGGACAAACAAACAAACAAAGAACATATTGAAAGAGATATTTCTAATTGTGACATAATACATGGAGAAAGAATGAACTCAAATCTTAAATGGAGAGTTGATTAGCATGTATAAACAGTTATTGTTTATTGTGTGGTTTTACTAGAATTTGTAAAAAGTAAGATGGTAAAACCAACATACATTTAAAAGCATGTATTTGGGATGTTAATTAACTGAAATAACAATCTAACATGATGATAGCATTTATCTACCAATAAAATTAGCCCTTTCACAGTTATACCATAAAAATTCCTTTTCATTTATATTATTTTTCTTTGATTAAAGGGCAGTTTGTTCTGTTTGTCTCTAATTTCCATGTTGATGTAAGACTCTTTGCTCTTACTCCTATTTTCTATAGAACCTCATAGATGTACATCTAGTCACATTTCTAACTTGTCTGTTTATCAGTTTCACACAGAAATCAGTCATAATGAAGATTTTCAAATGCCAGCACCAGCATCATTATCATGGTATTCCTTGAATCAAAATCAGAGGAGTGGAGGGGCTGTAGAAGGTTCATCATTTAAGAGCATTTGTCCTTGCAGAGGACATGAGTTCCACTGCCCGTACACTGGTAGCTTTAGCACCAGGGTGTATAAAATCCTCTCTTCTGTCTTCCAGAGGTAACAACACACATATGGTATACATATAGACAGACAGAAAAAAAGAAAAACCAGAAGCATTCATCCATGTAAAAGCAAAATAAATCTTAAAAACTTAAAAAAGCATCAGAAGAATGAAAGAAGAAAGTTATATATGTGTATGTATATCTATGTATAGATATATATATAGAGAGAGAGAGAGGGGGAGAGACTGAGATTCATAATCTCTGGGAATAGGAGAGAGACATGGAGACGTGAACAGCTCCAATGGGAAACAGATTTTCAAGTACATCTGTAAGTGTGATGTGAAGATGAAAATGGCATCGAAGACGGCATCAATAGTGCTACAATGGTCCCAGGAACCACTCCAGGTAACACTCGGTGTTTATTGTGCACTTTTACTAGAATTTGTAATTTTATTGGTAGACAAATGTTATCATCATGTTAGGTTGTTATTTCAGTTAACTGATATCCCAAACACATGCTTTTAAATGTATGTTGGTTTTACCATCTTACTTTTTACAAATTCAAAATTTTACAATGTCAATGAACAATGACACTGGGAGTTAGTAGCAGCTGCACATGCATTGTGAAGCTCTAATAAGATGTTATGACTTTCATTTGAAGGTAACAATTCATTTCTTCCCCAGATGTCATTACACAGCAGCTTGTTATTGCCATCTAATTAGTTTATTCTGCTTACCTACAAGTAGTGTGATGTACCTCCGTAATGCCACTGTTATTTTTCACAATCACCTGTTGTTTTCACAGGCACACCCTGGGGCTCTGACAATTCCATATTAAATTTCACTATAGAAAACCATGTTTTATATTCTTGAGGTAAGTGAACACTATGAGCTTTTAATAATTTAGTCAAGGCAGTATGTTTTCATAGGGCATACGCATATAGTACGGTTTGCAAAGCATAGTTCTTTTCTGATATTATCAGGCAGACTCACCTCTCAAAAATCTGGTATTAAAACAGATGCAAGGATAAAAAATGTTGCATTTATATCTGCATTTGCCCAATATTATAAAATTATGTTTCAGGGAACATTTTATGATTTGTCATACACTCGGCATTGTCTAGTATCTATAGCCTCAGTATATAGCAGGTGGTCAAATGGCATTTATTACCTTATGAGACATAAAAAATAAAAGTGGGGGGGCATGACACTTGTTTGATAATAAATGCATGAAAAGCAATTGACATTTCAATAAATGACATTCCAAAATGGCATTCCAATAAACTGATTTAAATAGTCGGAATTCATACTGAGAAAAACTACATTTAGTCAAAAGAATCATAATCTCAGTTTCCTTGGAATGAAAGCTTAGTGTTAATACTACTTTGTCATCTATTCCCAATATATCAGTAAACTTTGTTGTACTTCCATTTATGCTATTGGTCCCATTTGATCTTTCCCAGCCCCCAGTTAATTTTTGGCTCCATTATTCAATATCAACTTTACTGTATTAGTCTAGTTTAAACATCATCTATAAGCTATTATGATCATAGACCATTACTATCCAATATTTCATAAATCACTCATTTTCCCTGAATAGAGAGAATATAAAGATTATATATGTATGTATACATATACACACATATGTGAATAGAGAGAATTTAAGGATCATATATGTATGTATACATATGCATACACACATATATGTATATATATATATAATTTTGGTATATTTGTGTATATATATGTATATATATATATATATATATATATATATATATATATACCAAAATAAAGGAATATTCAAAGCATGAATAAAATTAACTGAAATAAAACTCTGAACTCTAGTGAATTTGAGTAAGAAGTTTATTGAAATGTATCATAATATGTGAGCTAACTGACAAATGACATTGACATTCCGTTTTTAATTTTTCTAGTCTTGTATTCATCCAGAACCCCAAATCTTCTGAAAACAGTATTCTGACCAGAGTCTAAATAGTTCAGTTCAATTTAGGCCCTTGGGGTGGCTATTTAGACAACTCTGCATATGGATTCCTCTTTGTTAACCCAAATCCATGTTCTGCTTCACAGTTTCCAGAAATACGTGCTTTTTAACCTGGGTGAGCGAGCCTATAGCTCTCGTCATTATCTCTCTCATGCACTTTGCTCATTTTCTCCACTGTGCTTTTATCTCCGATCTTGTTCCTGCCAATTTTAAAATGCAAACATTAGCCCCACTCATCCTCCACACAATATCTCCTGGTCCTGCTGCTGCAGTTTTATCCTTCTCAAAGCTGGGAGTCACTCCTCAAGGTTTGCCTCCAGCATCATTAATCCATTTAGCTATCAATATACTCTATATTTTTTAAGTCTATATACTCTTTATTATTTTTAAGTTAATGTACTCTTTATTATTTGCTTTTATGTATAAGTCAATATACTCTTTATTATTTGTCTACCAGGGTAAGACAGGATATGTATAGCTGGGTCAAAAATCTTTGAAATATTAAGAATAAAAAGAAGATTTAACCTAGAATTAGTGATCACATAATTTCAGGTGTAATATCTGATATTGCTTCCTACATTAATGGAACTATATAAAGTAATTCAACATATTTGTAATTAAATTTCTTAATTATATATCCCCTTTTCCAACTTTCCAATTGAAAGACCAACAGAGCCATATGAAAACACTCCTAAAGGATTACCACCATTTGTGGTGGCATAAATATCAATAAAAAATTTCCCTGTAGATTAAATAAACAAAACTGTTGAGTATCTAATCATTTGTACATAGTTGAATGATATCTCAGGAATAACTAATGCTTTGTAGTGCTATTTGTCCTTCTTGGTTATTTCTATACATATTTTGCTATGGCTACTATTTCTATTATTTCTATTGTGATATTTCACAGAGTTGATCTAAATCTTTTCCTGAATACTCATTTTAATTTATAGCAGAGAACATATTGGCTTTATATTAAAATACAATAATCTTACCACTAAGTAAAATTAATTATGTTATTTGAGGTTAGAAAAGATTGACCAAGTAGGTTTATGTGAGAGACGATTGCATCTGAAAGATAAAATTTTCTTCATTTACCAGTTTCTTTTAATGATGAATATCATGCCAGTTGGCATGAAATTCCATCTTTCATGTTTAAAGAATTGCTGTTAGCAAATATATTAATCGCCCTGTCTATTTTTAAAAATGTAAACATAACATGACAATTTAGAACTTCAAAACTCATTAAAAATGATTCATTCTAGCAGCCTCACCAGTCTTTATACCTAGTGTCCTCTCACAAGGTCCTATACTTCTTTGCTAGCAATTATTTAAAGCTATAGGACCCTAGATCAAAGACTAATAGAAAACTGAAATTGGTGGAATAGTGGTTCTCAACCTGTGGGTTGTGATTCCTTTTGGGTTGAATGACACTTTCACACGGGTTGCATAACAGATTCCTGCATATCAGATATTTACCTTACAATACAGAACAACAGCAAAATTAGAGTTATAAAGAAGCAACAAAATAATTTAATGGTTGGGGTCATCACAACATGAGGAACTGTATTAAAGGGATGCAGCATTAGGAAGGTTGAGAACCACTGCTATACAAGGATTTAGCTCCCAAACAAATCAAGAATTCTATGTACTCTGGCTCAAACTAAGCCTCAGTGAGTGGCACTTTTTGCTGGTCCAGTTCAACCAACTTCCCTCACCCAGTTGGTTGGAATTGTCATTGGTTTCTAGGTGAGCTTTTGTCTCAAACCAGAACATGATGGTCTCTATTTGGTTCTTAGAATAGTTTGTTTTCCTTCAGTCAGTGGCACAAAACTACCCTATGCAGAAACAGTTTCTTCAATGTTTTCTTGGCAAAGATGTTTGTTGGACTGATGTATTCAGCAAAAGTGTGTGGTTTTGGTGATGTTTTCTATAATATAAAATAGAGATCACAATGAACATGAACTTGGAAAGTTTTTGTGATTATTTTGTTACTTTCTGATGCCTTTCCAATTAACTAAATACAACTCATGGTAAATTCATATGTCTATCACTTTGAAGATTCTTCATAATGATTCTATAATACACAGTAACATTAAAATATGACTTAAGTCTCTTTCAATGAGCCAATGAAATGAGCTATATTTGTATAAGAATTATGCTTTATTTTATATCTTCACTTTTATTTTCATACAGTTGCACAATTTTATTTTCCAAGATCTACATGAGCTATTCTGAGACAACAGGTGAACTATGGAATAATAAATATTATTTAAAGATAATTAAATGTGTGTGAAAGGCTATACTTTTTATTTTCTTTATTTTGAAATTCTATTTCATAAAATAGTCATATTTAAACATGATAAGTTTGTCATTGTTATATTAAATGAGCTTTTGAAATGTGCCTTTAGGACAGCACCCATATCTCTCCTTGACCAATCATATGCTATCTTCTTTATAACCATATATAAGTATAAGACCATAGGTCATTTTAAACCAACTTGCAGAAACATAAAAATAGTCTGAAGAGTGACTTTCCAAGCAAAATGTAAAGAAGCTAACTTACAGCCTTCCCTCTTCTCCGTAGTACAGTCATACTAGAGACTAATACCCAACTAATTGTGAGGCTAACCAAGGTAGAGAATTAGGACTATGGGGACCTATTGACTAGATGTGTATCAATACAAGTGGGAGTTTGTTCCCAGATGTAAGGTTCCCAGAATAATTTTTTTTTCTCAATTGAAAAATGAAGCTATATCAGAGATAGGAAACTCAGGTGAAATTTGCCCAAATCTGCAAAAAGAGGTACCTATGTTGCTATTTGAGGGGAAAAAGTGGCCTTTTGTCATGAACTATAGTGATATGGTTAGATAAACTTCAGAATGTAAGTCTGTCATTATTTTAAGACAATCTCCAAGAATCATTTACAAAGAAACATGAAGTGCATGGTAGAATCGAGTAGAAGTTTGAGTTGCTGCTGAAAAACAAAGTATGTTTTGGATCCCAAAATCATTTCGAATTCTGGGCAACTGTTGTTCCTTTGGTAAAGTACATAGTCATGTCTGTGAATGAGCTGTGTGCTTCCCCTATGCTAAGAGAGCCATTGGAATGTCAAGAGCTGTCAATGTCAAAATCAATGATGTGCCCATTTATAAAATTGAGATTTATTCTCAGTGACCAAATTCCTAGAGAATGATCTGGCTAAGGTCATCTGGCTTCTGGATAACCTAGTCAAACACAGAGATGGTCATCATCCTACAGAATTGTATCCACTTTCTGAAGCTGAAGACTGTTGTATTTCTAGCTGTTGATGGCTTCTCTGTATGACAAACAGGGTAGAAGTGTTTTCACTGATATGGCAGATTGAGAAGAAGAAAATCTTACAAGGTCCTTACAGTGATGTCTGTTATAAGATAGCACCTTCCACACATCACCACAACCCACCTACAGAACTTATCTATCTCAATATTCAAAACTTTTTTGTAAAAAAAAAAAAATTGTGTAATTTATACCCTAACTAGGCTCCCTATAAGTATGTGATGATATAACTGTTTTATTACTTTCACATGTTGAGAGTTTCATACATGTAAATAATGTATACTTGATACTAACTTCCTGATATCTTCTATTATCTCCAGGACATCCTTGTCAATCACCTTCACCTCAATCCCCAATAGTCCCTTTCCAAGATTTATGATTTTGGTACCGATTTTTGACCCACTTAATTTAACTAGGCATATCTGTTGACCACTCAATTTAAACTATCCATTGGAGCCTGATGAGGTTACCCATTGGTACACAGTAGAAGGCAATGACTACTTCTTATCCCAAATCAATCAGAAACAAATAATTCAGCAGTAAGGACAGATTCCTTTGAGTCCCTCCTCCATCTAAGCCTGCCTCTGCATACACATCTGAGTTCTTTATTGCAATGGCCAAGGCAAGTCTTAGCAGAAGATGGCATTTTACTGTTCTCCCATCTTGCAGGTCTTAAATTCCTCCTGCCCTCCTTTCTGGAGCAGTATCTGAGTCTTAGTGATGATGTAAATGTTTTGTCTCGGACTACAGTGCTTAAATGTTTGAAGGGATGATGGGGCCTTTGTTACAGAAGAAACTGAGCAAACCACAGATTGCTTGGCTGGAGTGGGGGGCGCTTTGGGCTCTTGGGTGAAACAGGACTAAAAAATATTAAATATAATTAAAAATAAAATAAATATTATATGTAAGACAGTGTGGCAGGGTCCTGGCTGTTGTTCCTTTTGGGGGTAGGGGCCAAGTAGGTGCAGAGTCAAACCACACAGACTCTGGGAGAATGTCAAAACAAGAAGCTCAGCTTCTACAGGAAGAGGCAAGCCTTATATAACCTCCACCCCCACCTTGGGGGAAGGTCTGATGAATATGCATCAGCTGGTGTGACATGGCTGTCTCTCATTGGTCCAGGTCATCTCCAGATCATGTTTCAGCTTCTGTTGCTAAGACCATCAGGCAGACCCAGGTTGGCTCTCAGAAAGTATCTTTTTTACTTGTTTTGGCCATCTGGCTCTCAAGCCCATTAGGGATGAGTCATCCCACAAGACAGGACATTGCTGGGTCTGACACCAAGACAAATCACCTTCAGGCAAGATGCATGATGCATAATATTCGCTTTGTCCTGGAGAAAACAAGAACACAGAAAAGGCCAACACAGTTGTTCAATGGATTGAGTCAACTCATTCCTACAGAGGAGTGTATGTAGCTAGAGTTTTCCTGGTCCTTCCTGGCCCATGATCAGGACAAATCTCTCTCACCCACCAGTCCCGGAGCCACTCAGACCCAACCAAGTAAACACACAGAGACTTATATTACTTACAAACTGTATGGCCATGGCAGACTTCTTGCTAACTGTTCTTTTATCTTAAATTAACCCATTTCTATTCATCTATGTTGCCATGTGGCTCGTGGCTTACCAGTATCTTAACATCTGCTTCTCATCATGCTGGCTGGCAGCGTCTCCCTGCCTCAGCCTTCCACTTCCCAGAATTCCCCTCTCTCGTGTCCCACCTATACTTCCTGCCTGGCTACTGGCCATTCAGCACTTGATTTATAAATCAATCAAGTGTAGGAATCTTCTGAAAAGTAAAAATGAAGAGAAATATGTAGATCAACTTGCCAGCAAGGGAAGTCATCCCACAATCTCTGTCTTCAACATCTCTGGAGACAGTCTTGAGAGAACCAGTAATTCAAATAATTTGATGTGAATCCCCCTGCATGCATTTGCTCTATTAGAATATAAAAATACAGATGGCATAGTTCTCAAACACTTGTATATTAAAATAACATCTTTCATGAAAAGAACCCCACACAATGTTCCTCCATTCTCTTCAGGAAAAAAAAAAAGTCCTAAGCTATTGGAGCTGCCAAACTCAATACTATATACAGTCTTGCAAGATAAATAAAAGAAATAAACCAGAGAAATAAATGTAAATATACATTTGAGTTTTAAGTTTTACTATAACAAATAACATTATATTTAAGACATATAAACAAAATTTATTGAGACAGTATATAATGTTTAGAACTATAAAATATTCTAAGAATAAGATTTAAACCTAGTTGCTTGATTCATAAATAATCTAAATCCTATCCTCAAGATGGTATGTAGTTTTGAATGTAACATTTATTTCTTCTAACTGAAGCAAGAGGAACAGAATATTCACCTTCTTAAAATTTGTAAACATTCAGGTTGGCTCTATAGTGGATTATCTCAGGGTATACATTGCAGCTCAACAAGGCATGGCAGGTTAAATTAGACTAATTATGCAATCATGGAATATTCCCTGGCAAATAATTGAGAAAGAAAAATTAGACTGAATAAATTGTTTCACTTATATGCCAGCCATGTGAGCAAATAAAGTCAATCTTCATAATTAAGAAATATGAAATTCTAGATTTGTTAAATCCAGCACTATGAAGAAAACCTTTAGGAAATTTGAGTTTATTCTGCTTTCAAACCAATGCTTATTTTTAGATCAGGCTCCTAGGTGAAGAATTCCAAAGCCTGAGGATAAAGCTTGCCATGAATTTTCTAGGACTAGCATCTTGCAAATCCCCAAATACATGACTTCTGGAAAGAGGAGAATATTGTTATATAAAATATCAGGATAGTTGTAAATAGAGACAAAAAGAATATCACATCTTCTATTTGCTATGGCAGAACTGCCATTTCTTTGTTGATTCTCATGTGACTGATGATCTAGGTATTCTGTGAGAGATGTGCACAGATCAGTGACTGTGAAACAGCATATAACATTACAGGGAGTTAAATTAAAATATGTATATTTAACAGGACTGTCACTGAACACAGTTATTTCAGAGGACAGCAATGCAAGTTGTTTAGAAACAAGAAATATGTTCAGAGACACTAGAAAAAAAATAACGTTTATTCTCAAAGAAACATAGTTCTAGAAAAGCTTTATTGAACCAAGAGATGGGTAATTTACATTCAATGTATCTTTAGGATTTAGATATTTAAAGAAAACAAATCTCCTCTCAGCCATGTCTACAAATTGTACAATCTGGTTCATAATACCTACCAAGACTCATCTCTGTCTTTACATAAGTCTATTCCTTTTCCACTCAATTCCTCTGTTGCTCTCTTATCTGTAATTGATACTCTAATAGAGCTGTAGAACTAAATCATCTGAGTGAAGAATATTTTCATTAGTGATATAGGAAAATGTTATTGATATTTTACTCTTTTGGGGGGGGGGGGCTGCCACCCAGCTCCCAAATAAATTCATACATGGAAGCTTATTCTTAATTCTAAGTGCCTGGTCTTAGCTTGGCTTTTTTCTTACCAGCTTTCCTTAACTTAACTTATCCTGTCTACCTTTTGCCTCTGGGCTTCTCTGGTTCTCTTTTGTAAATCTTAATCTTATTCCATGACTGGTTGTGTAGCTGGTTGGCTGGCCTGCCCCTGAATCCTTCTTCCTTTCATGGTTCCATCTTTTTTTTTCTCTCCTCCCAGATTTTTAATTCTATATATTCTCTCTACCTGCCAGCCCTGCCTATCCTTTCTCCTGCCTTGTCATTGGCCGTTCAGTTCTTTATCAGGTGTTTTAGATAGGCACAGTAACACAGCTTCACAGAGTTAAATGAAACATAAACAAAAGTATCACACCTTAAAATAATATTCTAAAACAGGAAAAATCCTCCTTGCTCTATCATCATCTGGTCCCTCCTTCTATTTTGGCCTACTGTCTTTTTTATCTTGTCTAAATAGGTCATGTTGAACTATGTTAGCCCTCTCAATATCATATTTCCCTCATTTAAAAAATGCAAACATTTGTATTAAAATAATAACCCTGTTTAGCCATGTTTGCCTTTGGGCCTCCTGGCTGAGAGTGTTAGTCCTGTTGGATCCATACTGTCAATGAGATCAGCCTTCTCAGGCACTGGCACTCAGGATGTCTTTGCCCTCCTGATAACAAATTTACATGATTTGCTTAGTCCTTTTCAATTCAACTGCAAAACATTTAGCTTGAATAAAAAGAAGCCAAAACAAAATCTGGAATAAAAATCTATATTTTAACCCCTTCTAGACACCTGTTTCCCATTAGTCACAGAAATCTATGATATTAAAGTATTTGCTTGATATTACATTCTAGATTATCGCAAATGTAAATGTATTACTATTTACATTAATATCCTAGTCCTACAGATCCATTCACGTGTTTAGGAGAGAATTGTCATGAGGATGAAAAGAATGTATGACTTAAAGAGTTATCAATGACAACAAAACTCTTTGTTTAATTGTTTATTATTGAAAAAAAGTCTAAATCATGCTTTAACATCCTGCTTTTATTTTTGAAGGCTTTTCAAATTTAACTTGAAATTTTTGATGAAGGGTGGCAATCAGATGTGGCTAGTAATTTTATCCTCAGTAGCAGGCTCTAAGGAGCCATCATCATGTCACTTTTTACTGACTGCCAACAACAAGCTGTGTGAGATGCAAAGCTGTAAACACTCACATCCACCTTCACCTTCAGATGCCATGAAGACCTGGAGAGGGCCAGCTAACACCACTGAGCAAGATGTCCTTTCTCTTACTCTTTTCTAATTGATTATTACTCAACTATTTGCATATGATCATAAGGAATCAAATATGAAAAAAAAAAACATTTGAGAGTATCTTTGAAGAATGCATAGGTGGAATGTCTCTATCAGCAATAATTGTTTCATGAGCTCATTTGAAAGAATTTTGTTTGGTGAGCAACAAGGTAGCTCAGAGGATAAAGGCACTTGCTGAAAAGAAAACCTGAGTTCCATCTCCAGGAGCCAGATGATGGAATGAGTAAATCATCTCTATAAGTTATCCTCTGGCCTCCACATCTGTGCTGTGACATGTATGTATGCAACCCTCTTCATATAAATCCTGACATACATGCATAAATACATGCATAAAATAAGAAAAAATATTGTTTTAAATAACAGACATATCACCAGTATGTAAACAGTCAATGAGCAATTAAATATATTTAAAAGTATTTTACTCACTAGTTATTTTTTTAACTAGGAGATTATGGTAACAATTAAAACATGTTGTATCAGTCATGTCTACACAGTCACTGTCAATTCTTGGCAAAGATTAAGAGAACAGAGCCCCTCACTTTGTTAGGATGAGGTAGATTGCATTCATTTCTGATCTGTAATTATTTTAAATGTAATCAAATGATTCAGGAAGTGCACTATCATATATTAACCAAGAAATATAAGATGCCATTTCAAGAACAATGATGACATAAGAATGTGAGGGTATTATTCCTCACTGTGTCACAAATAAAACAACCCCACAACTGGAAAACATAAAAACGATGTTTTACACAACTCTAATGAATTATTACTCAGCATTATTATAATAAAGAAATGGAATATGGATGCATGCTACTTCTTGGATGAATACTAAAGTACCATTGAATTGAAAATTATACAGTGAATTTATAGGAACTAATATCAAATCCACAAGACATAAATTGTTGAATGTCTGGGGAGAAAGATGGAAACTTTCTACAAGTAGGCACAAGGCAACATATGAAAATAAAGGATATTCAAAAAAGTGCTGTGCAGGTGAGTTACACAACCCAATATGTTTACTAGAAATCAATGCATTATCTGCAATGGGTGAATTTATTGGCACACAATTTACATCCAAAAAAACTTGCTAAAATTACTGTTATAAAAGTTTCAAAAGCTAAAGCAAAAGTCAACCATGAATTAATTAGTAGCATGAGTAGGAGTATTTAAAAGAGCAACCTGTGAAGATACTATATATATATATATATATATATATATATATATATATATATATATATGACAAACAAACTGCAATTGTCTTTAGTCGACAAGGTACATGTGACAGCCAATATACAAACATGTACATTTAGGAGAGCAAAATACAGGAATGATCATTCTCTCAAAGTAGGGGGTAAACCTTCCACATTTCTTCTGCCTTTTACTTTTTTTCTTATTTGTTCTTTCTGCTAGAAACTAAGGTGGTGGGAAGCTTTTCATGCATATTTCAAGCACTTTTAACATTAGACATCATCCTAAGTGCTTGAAATAAAATAAGCAAATATAAATAATCCATTCTCAAAAGCACAAAACATACATTGTTTTATTAGTTGTCAACCAACAATAAATAGATGTATGAATAAATGAACAGAACTTCAGACACTTATTATTAATGTGCCAGCCAAATAGCAAAGTGTCACTGAAAATCAAAGAACATACTGCTTTGTCCTGGATGGTTAAAAAGAGTCTGTGTGAAAAGTTAACATTAGAATTGGGAGAACTATTGAAAAGGGATGAATAATGCTGGGAAATTTAAGGTAAAAAATTCCAATTGTTATTGGAACGGAATGAATTTAAAGTATGTGGTGTTCCTTGGATTGGAGACTTGGTGGAGAATGAGGGCATTTTAAGAGACTGAATATAAGCTCTCTTGAATACAAAACTACATACTGATGAGTAAAATTTTAGAAATGAGACTGACAAATTTTACCTATTCACTGTTTCAGACAGTCACAGATAAGTCAATGAAGCTAAAAGAAATCTTTGGGCTCCATAGAGACTTCCCTCAATGATTATTACATCATCATCTGAGATAAAAGCAGAGGAATTTTAGAAGTTTTGGGATTTATTTTATAAGGGGTGTGTTTATTCACTAGAAAGGTGGGTAGATAGATCATAGGTAGATTGGTGGATAGTAAAGATCCCTTTACCGACCTCTCAGGGATGTCAGACAATGACCAATTCTTGCTTAAGAAATAAATCTTCCTAATTAAGACTCCTAAGTGTCTTGATGAAACAGTCCAGCTTTAATCACGAGCTCATTTCCCCTTATTCTGTCATGTGCTTTATGTTGCAGTAGTTAACATTTAAATTGTTCTCTCTTATACACATTATGCATTTATAGAACTTTTGCTTCAATTTTCTGCTGAATGATAATTATGGATATTGTGAAAATGTCTTCTTTATCCAAACTGAGGTGCAGATTCTCATAAGTACAAAGAAAATTTTCATCAGAAGATAAAGACATAATCCTAAAATTCAAGTGAAACAACAAAATTCCTGGTAACAATAACAGTATTGAATAAAAACAAGAAAGTTTGAGGACCTACCCTAACTGATTTAAACTGTAATGACCTAAGCATTACAACTAACACTGAAGGGTTAACTGGAGGGTAAACCAATGGAACCAACAGTGTATCCAGATGTAAAGCATCTGGGTACTATCACTTACTCTTTGGAGCAGGTGCCAAGAACACAAATGGACAAAATAAGTATTCTTCGGGAAATAGCTACATTCATAAGAACAAAATCACATGTTTATATTCCATATTAAAAAATTACCTCAAGTAAAGGTAAGGATGCTACAATGAGGGCCTTCCCACCACAGCAGGTTTTGTTGTCATTTAAAATCAAGCTTTCATGGGTTGCTCTTGACATTTCTGCTGAAGGAAAACACTTGCTCTATATTCTGTGAAGTGCCATGTCTGCTTCTCTATAAATGTACTTACCACAATGGTAAGGACACTCTCTCCAGCAGTTATCATACTCCCTTCAAGACAGCAATTTGGATTTACTTCCTTTAATTTCTCTTTGTTGTACTCTGAATTATTTGCCCTCTTGCCTCATAGATTTCTGCCAAATAAGAACTCTTTTACTAACATATGATAGATGGATGAGTGAATGAATGAATGCATGAGCCAGCCCATGCCATTATTCATGTCACTAGTCAATTAGAAATTATCATTTACTATGAAAGGAAGGAAGAATATGATGAGTAGCGTCAGGTAGGAAAGAATATGTAATGTTCTCATTTACCCTTAATTCACACAATGCTTCCTATGTTCCAGGCAAAGAAAAATGACCAATAGAATTTTGTTCTGTCACAAATGTATGCCAGCTTATTTACAAATTACTTTTAATCCCCTGTATAGTTTATGTTTATGTATTTCAAACAGGTAAACAAGCAGATACATTTTTGGGAGTTCAAGCAGTAACAAGATTTCCAACAACTTGTACTTCCAAAAAATTAAATCTAGGGAAGATAATTCTTATATCTTTCAATTAAAAAGAAACTATTTTTTACTGTCCACTTCTCTGTACGTTTTTTTCACTCACATTAATAATAATTACAACTAAAAGTAAAGAAGAAAAAGAAAGAGACAATTTAAATAACAAAGGAAAATTAATGGAACAATTTCTAATTTGAATATCTAGCTATTAAATTAGGCTTGTGAAAAATCTTTAATAAGACTGTAAAAGTTCTAATAAAACAGTCAATAATAAAAAGAAAATAATATCATGATCTATTAATTTTACTGCATGTCTCTTACAATTTTCAGTTAGACTGTGAAATATTATTATTATAAGTACTTTGAGGTGCATAAAGGCAACACTCCTTTTTATATAATCAATAAACCTTTCCATCACTTTTAATACTTGAGATAATTTATTCATGGAGTATTAACAAAGAAGTGCAATCATAAAATTTTGTTTTAAGACACAACATTTTCATCATTTAGGCTCAATGTTGCATTTTATTTTGAATGTTAAAATTATAATGACATGATTACTTCATAAATTCGAACACACACTGAGAAACATTTTTTTAAATTACTTGTCTGTTTTCTAGTTTTCAAATCTGAAAAGTTCATCATACTATGTTGTCATGGAAATGGAGACATAGGAAGGGCAAGCTTAATAAGTAATTAATAGCCAGAAATAATAAAATTGTCTAGGCTAACAAAATCTTCATGGACAGGGAAAGACTCATTCATTCACATCCCTTCCCCCAAGTTGGAAGAGCAATACACAGTCTAATTGATTAAGTGGTGAGAGACTCAGATTTCAGAAGTACAAGTACAGATACAGCTGTGTATGAGCTCTTTCTTATAACTTTTTTAATTGGCATTTTTTCATCAGCTTACAGAGTAGTAAGTTTCCATATAGTTTTTCAGTTACTCTTCATTTTGGTTAAGTTGCCATCACTTCCTCATCTGTACCATTTTTCCACCCCATCCCTGATCATACTTTCTCATCTCCAATGTTCCACGTGTCTGATTTCATGTCATCTATATTCTACTTTCCTCCCTCCCTTAAGACATTTCCTACTCCAAGGCCTCCTTTCTAGTTCCTTGGCTTCTGTAGGTGTTCTGAGTTAAACACCCAAATCTAAAGACTCAGAGTTAAGATCTACATTTGAGAGAGAGCATGCAGTGTGCCTTTCTTTTTTGGGGGGGACTCAGTACATTTTTTCTATGCCCATCCATTTAACAGTAAATTCCCCAATTTCATTTTCTTTACACTTGAATAAAATTCTATTGTGGATATACACCATATTTTCCTTATTCATTCATGAGCTGATAGACATCTAGGCTGATTTTATGTCCCTAGCTATTGTAAATGGAGCAATAAGGCACATATATAAGTAAGGGAATGCAGAAACTTGTGGCTGTTTAGTGAGCTGAGTAAGTAACAATTGAATACTAATTCTAAAACTGTACACTTTTACCATCCTTCTGAAACTCACACAACATTACAGAACAGGAGATAAAAAGAATAAGGTCTAGAAAGGGGCTGGTAAGTAGTTTGACCATTACATAAGTATCACAGTCCAAGATCTCACAGACTTCATAATTTCCTGCCCTGGGCCTGGATAACATTGGGTCCGTTATCAATCAGTCATGGCCTGGGAAGGGACCTATGACATCATAACTCAGCCTTCTGAACTACTGGCTACTGATGGCCTTTGAGAGTGAAGTAGTCATTTTCTTCACTTATTTAACCACAGCTTAACCCACAAGGCTCTAGTGGATGATTAGAAATCCATGGTAATACAGAAGGCCTGATTAAAACTCAGTGGGTCACAAAACAAAGCATAAAGATTTTAATGTGAAAAAGAGACTTCTAAGGAGAAACTTATGAGTGGGCAGGAGCAAGAGGGAGTTAGGAGAATAACCAGGATGTATCATATACATGTACAAAATTATCAAAGAAAATTATAAATTGTGTGGGTGTGTGAGTTGTTACAAAAGCATACATGACCTTCTTAGTGTAGGACTATGTCTTCTAATTGTCTTTTACACATATAAACATCCACATTCCAGTCAAGACTATTAAGGATTTCTGCCTATTTCCTCCAACTCTCACAGTTATTAGGATACATATAAATAAATGCCTATATTTGAGTGATGAAAATATTATTCAATTTGTTTTGTATCCACTTACTTCTGAATAAAAATAAGAAGTTTTAATGTTTATTAAACTCAATTTTGCATATCACTTTTTAGATTGTATGAGATCCATAGTGTCAGTGATGTTATTACTAGATGTTGAGTGGATATGTAATATGTGTAACAAAATTAATGAAAAAGGAGGCCATGAATCTGAATGAGAGCAAGAAGTGGTATCTAGAAGATGTTAGAGAGAGGAAAGGGAAAAGGGAAATGGTGTAATTATATTATAATCTCAAAAACTAAAAGAATTAATTAACATTATTAATTAACATAATCAATTAGCATTATAATCATGTGATGCATGATTTATCTGTGCTTTTTCTCTATGCATCTCACTTGCCATTAAATGAATGTCTCAAAAACAGGAATAAAAGGTGAGAAGAATATAACATGATCATAGTAGATAGCAACTGAAGAAACAAAACAAAACAAAAAGTCGTATCAGGTAGCCAAATGAGCAATAAATAGTCATTTGATCTTATCTCAGGAATCAGATAAAACTGCTAAATCCAAGATGTGCCATTTAAACACTTAGTAATAAAAAGGGAATTATGTCATCTCTTAGGATTCACATTTAGCAACAAAATATTTTGCTTCAGAATGTGGACATATAATA
The DNA here is from genome assembly GCF_004664715.2 of Peromyscus leucopus. NCBI lineage: Eukaryota > Metazoa > Chordata > Mammalia > Rodentia > Cricetidae > Peromyscus > Peromyscus leucopus. The sequence continues at coordinate 50,698,477 of NC_051064.1, forward strand.
TCCAGTATTTATGAGAGTTTCTATCTTGAAACAGACATCTTGAATCAAATTATGGTAGTAGATCTTTATTCGATGGCCTTATATAAATAAGAACCTTCATCTGATGACCCTAGCTTTTTGACCTTGGTGAAGAAGTACTGTGCCCCATGCAGCAAAAACTAAAACGTCGAGTTCCTGGAACAGAATAGGAATAATGAAATGTAAGAGTGATACACATACTCTCTGGGCTTCTTTTACCAAGAAAAGAGAACTTCATTTCTACAGTTTGGTATATTTAAAGGGCAGATTGGGGTTACTGGGTTACTGGGAGTATCAGGGATTATTTAGAACTTTGAGACCATAAGACTCAAAGATAAATTGTGAACATATTACTCCCCAAAAGACACACGTGGAGGAGTTTTTCTTCTGGCTATCAGATTGCCTGGTAGTTTTCCACACAGACATGTGTGGTTACCCTTGAATTTATGTTGGATTTTGATGAAAGCTTTAGAGACCTTTTATATAGCAACAAAGAATATGTTCTTTAGTGACTTAATTTCAGTATTTATTTGTTGTGCATAACAATAGCAAATGCATTATTCTGGCTGGGTGAATAGTTCAGTTTTTAAAGATTTTGTCATACAAGTGTGAGGAACTAAATTTCATCCCTAGAACAATGGAGAAAAGCTGGGCACAGTGGCATATTCTTCTAAGGCCAGAACAAGGGAGGCAGATACAGGCAGTCTCTAGGGTCACTTGCCAGCCAGCCTAACATAATCAACAGGCCCAGTATAGGGTGAGACAATGTCTCAAAGAACAAGGTGAATGGTTCTTGTGGAATAACACTTCAATGTGACTTCTGGAATATACATACACATATATACCAACAGGAACACACACAAAGAATTTTAAAATGTTAACTCCAACAAAAATAAATTTGAGGCTTCCTTGACTTTTGTATGAGCATTAGGTCCAAAGTTGGCCCCTAAAATATTAGTGCTGGTAAAAATCTCCAAAGCAGTAGGACTCTAACCAAGTAAAGATAAGAACTGTAAACAGAAGCCTAAACGTGGGTTTCTGTTTGCTATGCCTCCATTAATCTGCCCAAAAGTCGACTATCTCAGGCAAATTCATCTAGTTCTCCATTAATCTGAATAGTTTGTATTATCTCAAAGATCCCAACCTGCTGACTGTCATATAGAACCCACCTGCTTTTCTGTCATTTTACTTTTCCATGCCTCTTCCCAGATATAGCCTTGTCTTTTGGATACCCAATAAACACTTATTTTAATCACTGGAGTGGTCTTGTTTACCCATTTAACTGCACCCTTGCTTACAATGAGTTATTCTCTTGTTTATATTCTTTCATATGTTATACCCCAACCAGAGTTTCCAATCCCTCCATTCCTCCCTGTTCTCCTCCACCACCCTCTCTCCCCCAGATCTGCTCCTCCTCTGTTTCCTCTCAGAAAAGAGCAGGCATTCAAGAGATATCAACCAAACACAGCATAAGAAGTTACAATAAAACTAGGCACAAACCATAATATCAAGGAGTACCACAAAAACTCCAAGCTAAACAATTACAACATATATGCAGAGAACCTAGTGCAGACCCATGCAGGCTCCAGTCTCTGTGAGTCCCTCTGAGTCCTGCTTAGTTGATTCTATGGGTCTTGTTCTCATGGTGTCCTCAATGCCTCTGACTCCTACTCTTCCTCTCGCTTTTCCATGGGGTTCCCTGAGCTCTGCCTAATGGTTGGCTATGGATTTCTGTGCCTGCTCCCATCAGCTGATGGAATAAGCCTATCTGATGATGATTGTATGCACCAATCTATGAGTATAGCAGAATGTCATCAGAAATCATTTCATTGACTTTTTTGTTCGTTTGTTAGTCCTGTCTGGTTCTGTCATAGGTCTCTGGGCTATCCGGCCTCTGTTTTCTGACCAACCTGGCAGTGTCAGGCATTGGCTCCCTCCCCTGGCATGGGCCACAAAGTTGGACCAGTCATTGGTTAGTCCCTCCCACAAATTGTGTGCCACTATTACCCCAGTACATCATGCAGGCAGGACAGATTGTAGGTTGAAGGTTTTGTGGCTAGGGTGATGTACCAACTCCTCTACTGGAAGCATTGCCTGGTTACAGAAGATGGTTGGTTCAGGCTCCATATCCTCCATTATTAGGAGTCTTTACTAGGGCCACCCTCATAGATTTCAGGGTATGTCCACTGTACTAGGTTTCTACATCATCCCCACTCACCCTCAGTCCATCTGCAAAATTTATATTTTCCCTTCTCAGAGATTCATAGTTCCTCCTTGAGCTCTTCTTATTACTTAGCATCTCAGTTTGTGGATGGTTATCTTTTAATTTACTAGTAGCCACTTATAAGTGAGTACATACCATGTTTGTCTTTGTTGGTCTCGATTATCTCACTCAGGGTGATTTTTTTTTCTTTTTCATTTGCACCAGGGTTCATCCATTTTTCCAGAAAATTTCATAATCTTTTATTTTTTTTTAACAGTTGAGTAATAGTCCATTGTATAAATGTACTACATACTCTTTAGACTTTCTTCAGTTGAGGGGCATCTTGTTGTTTACAGTTCCTATTAGGAATAAAGCTGCTATGAACACAGTTGAGCAAGTGTTCTTGTGGTCAGATGGAGCACCTTTTTTTTGTATATATATCCAAGAGTGCTACAGCTGAGTCTTGAGATAGATGGATTCCCAATTTCATGAGCAACCGCCATATTGATTTCTATAGTGGCTGTACAGTTTGGCACTTTCACCAGCAACAGAGGAGTGTCCCCTTGCTACACACCCCTGCCATCATGATCTGTCACTTATCTTTTTTATTTTAGTCATTCTAACAGGTGTATGATGAAATCTCAAAGCAATTTTGATTTGCATTTTCCTGATGGCTAAGGATGTTGGACAAGTGTTTCTCAGCCATTTGAGAAGAGTTATGAAAATAAGAATAAAAAAGGAAAGCAAAAGACAAGGAAATAAAAAAGGAATGTACTGTTCATATTAGAAGAAACACTTTATCTTGGTGTAACCTTTCTTTGTGGCTCTTCCTGCACATACTGCTTGGAAGTAAGATGCACCTGATCCCAGCGTGATTTGACCATTAGGGAATTTAAATGTGTGTTCATAATCCACAATTGGATTCTTCTCAAATGGTGGCCTGAGGATACCAACTGAAACCACACTGTCTAATCTCTTTTCTAAGGAAGGATACAGAAGAATATAGCATATACACTACTTTCCTCCCCTTTCCACACACAAGATTAAGACATGTGGATGTGGATGTGTTTGTATATAACAAACTTTTATTCTTGAAACTGGCCAGAACACAGAGGGTATATATACACAGGGCTTGGAAACAATAATGGTTTGGATTCATTCTAGGGTGTTTTATGTTAATTTAGTGTTAAAGAGGCTAATAATGCAAAATTGTGTAGCAGGTGTGTGGTTGGACCTAGTTATGATTTTCTACCCCCTTGTACTCATGTAGTTTCACCCAAAATGCTGTTTCTCAATGACTGAGGAACAGTGGTCTCGTTCTACAAGGTCCATTTCTCATCAATTGACTAGTGTGAGCATAGAGCAACTACTTATGCCAAAATAATTAAAAGTAAGTCTCAGAACACTGTGACAAACTCAACCTTAAGATTTCAGCCTTGAGATCTTGTTCTTTCAATCTTCTTATTGATATTCATTCTTTATATGTTTTGTAAGTTATTCATTCTTCATTTATTCTTTCTAAGGCCATTTTCTCTTTTATGTTATCTATCAGTCTCCTGAGCGAGGCTGGGCCACAGCTTTGTGCATGATTTATCTGTTCCAGCAAATAGTCAGTGCATTTTTTTTCACAGCAGGAATCACCATCAAAGAACTCTGAGCAAGCCTGTTGTGTAGGTGGCTCCTATATGTGTTTTCGAACATTAAAAGCGAAGAGAAAAAAATATTGCCGAATGTGCCTCCCACAGATTTTGCAATGTTGACCTCCAAACTTGACCCACAGAAAATGAAACATCCATTGCCTTTACTCTGAATTTTTAGAGCCCCGTGTGACTGAAGAGGGATCTCGGGGAGAATTGCTTTTGCCACAGCACTTACACCTGGGAATTGCCTGAGTGTTATTTTGAAATCACTGGAGGATTGAATTGCTCAGGGAATGTTTCCTGCAGGATTTGGTTAACAGCCATGTATCAAAAATGGTTAAATAGTGATTGTACAAGGTTAAAACCATACTCTTTATGTGACTCCTAGTGGTCTTCAGACTGTCAATAAGGCTTCCACATTGTATATTTTATTTAAGACTTTAGAGGATTTTATTTAAGATATTTTAAATTGAAATATATGTTTCTCACATCAAAGTTGAAAGATGAAACTGCCTACAAATAAACAATAATACTTATTATAAATGTGGGGTAAATTATGTTTACAAGTACCACTATATGAACATTTTCTGGTCAGCTGATTACATACAGGATACATAAAATGCTATTAAAAATTTAACAGATCTGACTTGGAGGATTAGCTCAGTGGTAGAGCCCTTTGGCTCATATGCACAAAGCATTCAATTCAATCCTTAGGCCTGCAAAACAGGCAAGCGAGCAAATAAACAAAACCACAAGCAATCCAAATATTAGGTGAACATGATATTACAAAGTTCTACCCCAACTCTAGAGAGTTGAGGGCAGCCTTGAATACAATGTGGTATCTGTCACAAAAACAAATCACTCATCAAATTATCAATCTGCCTCCTAAAAGAGCTTTCCACATGGAAAGTATTATCTTAACCATATACAATATCTTGGGTTCACTAACATGAAGACACACTGAGAATAAGTAATCACACATTAAGTAAAAGGGTATCATAGAGTCATAGCAGCTAAGGTCAGGGATTAAGACACCCACATGAGTTCAAACCACAAGGGCAGGGATGCATCGGATTGTACATGAGTTACAACCCCATTTATAATAAAGTCTTGCTTTGTGCCCCCTGATTTCCTCTCTACATCTCTGCTTTCTTTGTCTTTACTTACTTTCATTTTTCTTCTTGATCATATGAGCAAAGAAACAGATTATCCTCTATTCCTTGAGTCACTTCAATTACAAAACAGAAAGCAAAAGAGAAAACAAAAGTTTGATTTAGGCAAGGAATCAGCTCCCTCGTCTTCAGACAGTTGTACAAGGATAAGCTTCACTAATCACATTTATACAAATAGATAATTTTAGAACTTATGTTATAATCTCATGAAAAGTTAACTTCAAGGAAAGCACTTAAGATTCCTAAGGATATTAAATGGAGCACACTTGACATAAAACCTGTTGAAAACAGAGGATGCCATATACATAGGAAAGCCCAGTGATGCTACTGGGGCTGTCCTCAGCCATGTCTACGTCAGTTCTTTAATCACTTCATGGTAAATAGTAGATATTTAGTAGAATCAATTGAGTTTATAAAGAAGCAAACACCAGACCTTAAGACAGTTAAATCAAATGCTACAGAAAGAAATGACCTTAGAGACTGCACTCATGGTTTGTGGAGACGTTCTTAATATTATGGATTTTTGAAGGGCCCTGCCAAAGGGCATTTTGCTGAGCTCGAAGACAAGTATAACTTCTATGATAACCACATACACTCTTCCAATGACTTTCTGAGATAGAAAAATATGGCAAGTTTTCTGGATAGCCAGAAAACTTTTTGCTCCCCCTGCTGTAAGGATTAGAAATATAAAATTGCCAGAAGCCTTCAGCCCTTGAAGAAATCCTACATGTGCTGAAGTGAAAAATAAACCCTGAGTTTGCATTATGGTAGATAAGCTGCCATGGGTGTGTTATCATCAGAACCTATACTGCTATGCTGACTACAGTTCTACTGTCAAGATGCCCTACATGTGATAGCTGAGACTCTCTACTATGTGAGATGTTTATTGTGGTGATATTGTGTTCCCCAAAATATTGTGTACCTTAATAAACTTATCTGGGGTCAGAGAACAGAAAAGTCACTAGTTAGGCAGTGATAGCACACACCTTTAATCCTAGCATTCCAGAGATAGAAATCCCTCTGGATCTCTGTGAGTTCAAGGCCACATTGGAAACAGCCAAGCATGGTGACACACGCCTTTAATCCCAGAAAGCCAGCCTTTAATCCCAGAGAGTGGTGGTAGAAAGCAGAAAGATATATATATAAGGCGTGAGGACCAGAAACTAGCAGCATTTTGGCTGGTTAAGCATGTGGCTGGTTAAGCTTCAGGCTTTCCAGCAGCAGTTCAGCTGAGAGCCATTGGGATGAGGACACAGAAGCTTCCAGTCTGAGGAAACAAGACCAGCTGAGAAGTTGACCAGGTGAGGTTAGCTGTGGCTTGTTCTGTCTCTCTGATCTACCAGCATGGACCCCAATAACTCACCTCAGGTTTGATTTTATTAATAAGAACTTTTAAGATTCCTGCTACAGTTTATGCCACTGAATTAGAAAGTCAGGGCTTGTCTAACACCATAGAAATAACTGGGGCATGTAAGAAGCTCTATAAGGAAGTTTTTGGTTTTTTTTTTTTTTTTAAGACAGAAAACAAATAAAAAAGTAAGACAGGTAGTACACTCATGAAATTCTTTCACCCTTTTAAAATTCCTGTTTTAACACAAACAGCATTTAGCACATTTAAGTGACTTGCTGTTAGCTTCTGAAACCTCACTTATGTATGAGGCTGTTTGGTAAATGAATTCATTTTCATTTTGTCATTGAATTTTCACATAACTGCTAAATATTAATATCCACAGTAGCATACTTGAATGCATTTTAGCTCATATTTCCCTTAGTTCTAAACATAATGACTGAGAGCTTAGGACCAAGATTTCCTTATGGTGTTTTCTTCCAAATGCTCAAGTGAAGTTCCAGACTTGAACACGTCCTGATCTCTTTAAGAATAACCATCCCATTCCAAGTGCCATTAGAAAAATTCCTAATCTCATTTAGTCCAATTCGTTGTTGCTTGTTTATGTTACAAATGCATTTAATTTATATTTCAAAGATCTGATCCAAAGAAAAGAACTTTTATTTAAATTTCCAGTCAAGGTAATTTGGCTTTCAAAACTTATATTTTCTTATGAACTAAATATGTTATCCACAAAATATCCTTATTAGAGTTAGTTGCCTTTTTAGTTTCCACTGGGAGTTAGATTTCAGTGGAACTTTTGTAAAGTAGCATTATCATTTTTTCTTTAGGAAAAAAGAAACCATTAATTTTAAAAAGCTGTAGCATTCGGTTATATATAAAGATACTAATGTGTATCTGTTGATTGCCTTGATGTCTGTGTTGATCTGAAATTGTAATTTGTTAGTGGTTTGTTCTGTTGTTATTGTTGGGACTTCATTAAAAATTGACTGTAGTCAAACTCCATGGTTTATGTGAATTGGACAAAGTTTCTAAGCAAATTCCACTTTCCTAACTACAGTAATGGTCCAGACTTTAACTACAATTTCAGCATTACCATAAGAACTGTTTATCTGAGCCATTTATTACCTGTAATCAGAAGCAAAAGAATGGATTCAACCTACTCCTGCTGTACAGAGCCCTACCTTCCTTTTTAAAGCCCCACCCAGGATCCTGTAACTAAGTTCCTTTCTAAATGTACCCTCCAGCTGTCCCTGAAATCCTTACCCAAATCCCCGAGACATAACCTGGTGCCACTGACTCAGTGAAAGTTTTGTTTGGCCACGAGCTTTAAGCAGTTCAAATCCTCAGTTAAAACCCTGGTAAAGCTGGGAATATCCAGCTCACCTAGGTCTCAGGACTTTCTGATGATCAGGAGGATGAGCACTTGCACCAAGATCTGACTCATTTCCTTCTTTTTTTTTTTTAAATTAAGTAAATTTATTTTACAACATCATTTAGTTCAACATAATAGCCACAGATTCCCCTGTTCTCCCACTCTCACCCCCCCTCCCCCTCCCCCCACCCCACCCCCCATTCCCACCTCCTCCAGATCAAGGTCTCCCCCGAGGACCGGGATCAACCTGGTAGACTCAGTCCAGCCAGGACCAGTCCCCCCCTCCCAGACCAAGCCAAGTGTCCCTGCATAGGTCCCAGGATTCAAACAGCCAACTCATGCAGCAAGCCCAGGACCCGGCACCAACACACAGCTGCCTCCCAAACAGATCAAGCCAAATGACTGTCTCACCCGTTCAGGGGGCCTGATCCAGTTGGGGGTCCCTCAGCCTTTGGTTCATAGATCTTGTGCTTCCATTCATTTGGTTATTTGTCCCTGTGCTTTATCCAACCCTAGCTTCAACAATTCTCACTCATATAAACCCTCTTCTTTCTCACTAATTAGACTCCCAGTGCTCCACCAGGGGCCCAGCCGTGGATGTCTGCATCCAGATTCCTCTATACCTCTTTTGGGCATATACCCAAGAAATGCTCAATCATACCACAAGAGCACTTGCTCAGCTATGTTCATATCAGCATTGTTTGTAATAGCCAAAACCTGGAAACAACCTAGATGTCCTTCAACTGAAGAATGGATAAATAAATTGTGGCACATATACACAATGGAATACTACTCAGCAGAGAAAAACAATGACATCATACGGTTTGCAGACAAATGGATCGATCTAGAAAAAATCATCCTGAATGAGGTGACCCAGACTCAGAAAGACAAATATGGTATGTACTCACTCATAGGAAGATGCTAGATGTGGAACAAGGATGACTGGACTGCTACTCACATCACCAGTGAGGCTACCTGGAAAACGGGACCCCAAAAAAACATGGAGAAATGGATGAGATCTACATGAACAGCCTGGTCATGAGTGGGAACAATGAAGAGCGACGATCGAGGGAAAGAGAGTGGGAGATCCAAGCTGGATCAAGAAAAGAGAGGGAGAACAACGAATAGGAGACCATGGTAAATTAAGACCACACGAGAAGGGGAGGAAGCAGAGAGCTAGGGAGGCCCACGGAGACCCACAAAGATACCCCCGCAAAAGACTACTGGCAATGGTCGCGAGACAGCAGGAACTGACCTACTCCGGTGATGGGATGGCCAGACACCCTGTTAGTTGTGCCATTTCCTTCTTTATCTGAACTCAGGTCATGAGCAGCAGCATGACATTTGGCCTGTACTAATTCCCATCTCTCTCTTTTTAATTTCTTTTTTGCCACACCCCTCACACCCCTAAAACCTTATATTAGTGTTGTCTTAACCTCATGAAATTCCAGTCTTGGGAGCTCAAGGGAAGTCAGCCTAGCTTAGGTGAAACAAAAAGCTACCTGATGCTCAAACCCATAACCCTTCTTGCTATCAGGCAACATTCACTCATCCTGCCTTCCTCTAGCATTTAGAAATGATGGGCAAATTTCCACAGAGATCTGGTAATCAATCAGATTCAATCTGTCTTTAATATTCATTCCTTTCTTAACCATGGCTTATTTTGTAGGCCTGGTAGCCAAAAATGCTCTGTGATCCCATTTCTTGCTCATGGGGACCAGAACAGAATCTGAAAGACACATAGATTACTCTCTTAACCCAAGAGAGTAATCTCTGTGTCATCACCATTGTTAGGAAAGTGTATTTGTGTTTCTGAAATATTCTAAGTACTCAAACCCACACTGGGAATACTGACTCCATAAGGTCTCAGTGCCCAGCCTTCTCCAGGTGTCTCTAGCCTTTCCTCCCTCTGCTTTGTGTTATGTCTATAAGCCAATTGTTCTTCCTCCCTGGGAGAAGAAAGGCAGTCTCTGTTTTCCTCCTCTCTCAGGTTCCCACTCATAGAGATGATGGTATGTGAAGTGTACATTTCATGTCTTTCTTTCTTGTAACTCCTTTCCCATGTGTCAAGGACCAATGTCTACATAGTGGGACATTTGTAGAAATATGTATAACTCCATACTTTTCTCCCTGAGCACTGGATCTTTCTTTTCTCCTCATCCCTGCTGTCCTCTTAGAGCCAGACAAACCTGTGTTTGAATTTGTTAGAAGGAAGGAAAACAAAGAATAGCTTTACATTGTTAAAGTTTAAGTAGAGCAACCAACTGGAGGACCCCTGTACTACCTTGGATTCCATGTGCCACCTGGATCACATGTACCTATTCCCAAAGTCCCCCAACAGTTATTTTTCTCAATGAATGGAAGCTCTACATGAAGCTGCTGATATGCTAAAATGGGTTTTGCATTTTTGTTGTTGTTGTTGTTGCAACTTTGTTAGTTTATGAAGAACTTAAATGTCCTGTCAGCACAGAGGGTCATCTGGTCTCAGGGCACACTGTGAAATGTGTTGTCCTTTGAAATTTTCTCATGCATTTCCAAAGCAACAGTGACTCCAATAGACACTGGGCACATGTCCCTGCTCCTCCTGTTTCTTCAGGGGCTCCTGGGCCAGTAACAACTTGTGCCACTTCATGCCATGTGTCACTCACTCTTATCTTAAGGGTACTTCTGCCAGCTCCTACAGCCAAGCTCTCCAAACTTGAGTGATTTTTGAAATTTTTCCAGAAATGGTGGTCACTCATAAGATATTGTCTGGATTCTTTGGTCTCCAACGTCATTGTATTTCTTACAGATTAATGAAGTAATACCCAAACTCGATAATGATAATGAATTCTTTTTTTTTTTTAGAAACTCTATTATTTAGAAATTTAGAAACTCCACTGAAGTCATGTGCCTCATCACATTGTGGCCAGAATAAATAGCTCTTTCCTTTTGGGTTTTAGAATGGTCCCACATTTTTGAGCTACTAACCAGTGTTCTCTAGATTGCAAATAGGGGCCTAAATCTAAGATACATGTTTTAAACTGAAGCGTAGTTAGCTCCTGCCAGCCAACTGACAGCCTTCTATAAGTGGGTAGTTCATCTTGTACACTAACATTTTTGTATCCATACAGAATGAGAAATGTGATATGAGTTTGAAGATTATAAATTTGAAGGGAGGTGAGTCAGAAGAAACTTCTAAAAAATATTAAAAGGTTAACCAACAAGATACTGAGACTCTGTGACTGATGTAATCAATAGGAAGTGGCTGGATTCTTTGACATGGGGGTCTCTATATTTACTCCACTTATTTTTAGTTGATAATGGCTGTGGTAGTTTGAATAAGAATGTTTCCTGTGGCTGCCTGCTCCCATGGTAGTTTTGTTTGTTATAACAACAGAAAAGCACCTCAAATGGAAGTTTGTACCAGGGATGAGTCCTTTTCTATGATTAAGACACAAAGCAATTAATAAAAGAAAGCATTTAATTTAGGACTCACAGTTTCAGAGGGTTGGAGTTAATGACAATCATGATGGGGCATATGAAAGCAAGCAGGTAGGCATGGTGCTGGAACAGTAGCTGAGAGCTCACATCCTGATCCATAAACATGAGGCAGAAAGTGCTCCCTGGGAATGGCAATAGCTTCTGAAACCTCAAAGTCTACCTGTACTGACACATCTTTTCCAATATTACTACATTTTTAATCCTTCCCAAATAGTTCCATAAACTGGGGCACACATATTTGAATATATGAACCTATGAGGGAAATTTTAATTCAAACCACTACAGGGATGACAGTATAGAAAGAAAAAAAATTAGCCAAACAAACTGCAGGAAGAATCCATTAAGGTTGTGGTGTGGGAAGGCCAACTTGGTACAAATAGTTATTACAATGTAGGTGGCAACACAGATGTCAGGGTCATGTTGGGAAGCACAACTGAAAGCAAAAAACCCTTCATTTCCTCATAATCACTATTGCAGAGTGGAATGTGTGCAGCTGTATTACTCATTGGCCCTGAAGTAGACATGTTGTGAGATCAGCACACTGCAATGTTGTGCGACATTTGTACATTTTGTGAAAATATATTGTGATTGGTGTAATGAAAAGTTGAATGTCAAATAACTAGGCAGGAGAAAGGCTGGATTTCAGGGCAGAGAGAAAACTCTGGGAACAAAAAGATGGAGTCACCAGTCAGAAATGGAGGAAGCAGCATGAGCAGTATGGAGAGATGAGATAATGAGCCATGCAACAGAACATAAATTAAAATAAGTGGGTTAATTTAAGTTATAAGAGCTAATTAGGAACAAGCCTAAGCTATAAGACCAACTTTCATAGTTAATAAGAAGTCTCTATGTTATTATTTGGGAGCTGGCAGTACAGAGAAAGACTTGTTAAAAGAGACAAGAAAATCCTCAGGAGGCATCCTGATGGGGAGGAAAAAGACAAATCAGAAAACATAACATTTCCTTTTGCTCTTACAGATAGATAACTTTCCATCATTCATTTGTCCCACAGACCTTGAAAATGAAATGCCTGATATTTTTCTGCACTCTAGTCTGACCTACGTTTAAATTAGAAGATGAAAAAGATAAATGGCCTCTAGAGGGAAATACCAACCATAGTATTATCTTTATACAGGAAGAAAGATGTAAATTTGTTAAGTTTTTAAGGTTGCCTTTCTCCACTTACAACTGTAGGCTAATTGGTTGTGGTACAGCATTTCAAATATATGGTACCTCCTAGTCTATTCAAAGAAAATTTCAAATTGGATATGGGTTAATGCAGACAAGAATGTCAGATTGATCCTACTGGGTCATGTATACTGATTTTTATGTACCATATATTAAAGATATTAGTAGATGACTCTTCAAAATCATGCATTCATTCCATCTCTGAACATTCTGAGGAGACAAAATACTGTCCTCTCCCTTGTCCCAATATCTGTTCCCAATATGTTATTCAACTAGTTCAAACAAATCTATACAGGTTTTCAGGAGAAAAAAAAATTCTTGATCCAGCCTAATATCATTCAACTCAACAATAAGTCTCCAATTATGTTGATAAATTTACTTGTTAATGCTGCTGTGTCATGATAAAGAAACTTCCTCCTGCAGTAGACGGGAACAAATGCAGTGACCCACAGCTGGACAATGTGCAGAGTGAGAGACCTTGGAACACTCAGTCCTAAACAGTATGTCTTCATCAAATCCCTCCCCTCAGAGATGAGGAAGCCCTGCTGAATAGGAAGAGAAAAAAATTGTAAAAATCAGAGAGGATAGAGGACACCAAGGAATTAAGACTCTCTAAACACAAAAGGACTCACCAACACATATGAACTCACCAAGACTGGGACAGCATGTACAAGGCCTGTATGGGTCTGTAAGAGACAGGGTCTCAACACTGAGAGAAATGGACACAGATTCCTATCCCTCACGCAGACAACCACTAACAAATGAAAAATTAGTTGTCTCCAATGGAATCCCAGTGTGTATACAAACCAGTCTTAAGGGCAGGCTCCATGGCCAGCAGTAGATGACCAACACAAAACAAATTCAGTGGCGTTTTTGGAGGTTCATTGTCTCATAATGCTTTGTCAAAGTTTTACTTTTTTAAAGCTCTGTGTCTCTACATCTGTATGTGCTATTTTTCTTCTTTTAATTTTATTTTATTATTGTTATTATTTGTATTTTAGATCTCTTTTTGTATTCTAATGAGAGATAAAAAGAAAGGGCATGTATTTGGGTAGATGGAAATGTGATGAAGATCTAGGAAGAGTTGAGGGATGAATAACCATTATCAGAATATAATCTATGAAAAATACCTGCTTTCAATAAAAAGAAAAGAATACACTGAATATATATTACTAAAAGAAAAAAGGAAAGCAAAAGATTTAATACAAAATGAAACAATTAAAAGGACAGTGTGTTAAGAAGGATGTAAATATGAATATGTCTTAAGTAAAAAGAGGATTTACATATTGTAAATGTTGTCCTAAGATAATCTTAAACCATTAAAATTTCAAAGGTTAAAGTTCAATATGTTCATAATAAATTTCTCTTTAAATCAATAGGCTCTTTTAGGTAATTGGTCTCCTCTTAAAGAAGAACCTGTTTAAGGAACAAAATTGTATATCTCATTATAGTAACTACATTTAAAAATAAGTCTTATCAAAATTTAGCATTTATTTTAAAGTATTTGGGTTTTGCCTAATCTTTAAGTAAGTTTTCCATAAATGTTCAAAGTACTAGACTGGTGTAAGTGTACTTCAGGGTATGCAATAAATAAACTTGTAGTCCTATGCTGTATTGACAAAGGATCCCTTACTTTTGAGATCAGACATGTTCCAATGGACTGTGAAATGTCTCACAAATGTTCACGCAAGTCTTTGGCAAGATATATGCCTTCCTGATCAAAGAGGCTATGGAAACTCAGAGGCTGGACTACAGTATTTATTCTAAATCAAGTAGAATCAAGACAAAATTTTTCCAACATGTGACGAAATTGTTTTTTGTTTTTTGTTTTTTTGTTTTTTTTGTTTGTTTGTTTGTTTGTTTTTTCCGAGACAGGGTTTCTCTGTGTAGCTTTGCACCTTTCCTGGAGCTCACTTGGTAGCCCAGGCTGGCCTCGAACTCATAGAGATCCGCCTGGCTCTGCCTCCCGAGTGCTGGGATTAAAGGCGTGTGCCACCAACGCCCGGCAGAAATTGTTTTTAAAAATAGGTAAAAAATAGTCAAGGGCTCCTACTAAGCCATGAGTAATCCTCAAGGACCAGATTCCTAACTGTTGTTAGCAATAATCATAAAATGTTAATCTTGGCCATATGTATGGCCTTAAACATCCATTAGGAAAATATTACCAAAGGTAAAAAAAGATTGGATTTTTTATGATAGTACAAAGAATTGCACTTCCCATATATTACTTCTATAGGAGATATTACATTAACAAACTATTTCTCACTAGTGGCCTTCTTGATTTAAGACATCTCAGCTTTGGCTCAATGTCAAGACATCAGTGCCCACATGGACCTGTAGCCAAGGTCCATTTTTTTTCCCACCATTATTCTAACCTAGAGAATATTTTTTTTTCTCTTTAAGACCCACCTTGAAGAGACCTCACACTGTGATTCTATCTACTTCATGGCTATCATAATACCCAAAATGAATCTTTGGCTCATCACTCAAATCAAGCCTGAAAGGCACAAAGAGAGAGGGAGAGTTGCAGGGAAAAGGAACCCTGACCAACTAGACATATATGTATGCTCCTATGAGCATATCAGTGGATGCTAATAAGCTTTGATCCTTTGTTTTTCCTTTTCCTGATCCTCTGCCTAGCTTGCATAATGCTGAGCTTTTATATGAACTCATGTCTGCTCCTAATGGGATGAAGTCATTTCGTGTGTTCAAAGGGCTCCAATTCTACTCCTCCCTAGCTGTTATCTTGCCTTTCCTCCTTTTCCCTCATGTCTCGATGCAGGTGTCAGTCAAAGACATTCTTTTTTCACTACACCTGTATGCTGTTCAAATAGAACCACCAGTGCACTTTGAAGGTCCCTTAAATAGGTCTACTGTTGGGATACACCAATTGCCACACTGAATGACTCGAGTGAGCTCAAAGAAGCCAAGTAGATCATAGTCCATCCTTCATCTCATTAATGGTTATCTCTTCAGAGAGGTGAATATATGATGAGAATAAGTGATCAATTGGACAGTTTAGGGAAGGACTTTGAAAGAATTTTTCTTTGGCCAATAATGTGTTTGATTTTGTCCTGTCCAGAGAACAAGAATACCAGACGGGGGCCCTGCTTCCTGCTTTGCTTCCTTATCTCTCTTCTCTTTTATACTATCTAGAAGAATACCACTGCAAAGAACTTCAAATGAGGATGTGAAAGAAACTGAGTGGCACCACCAAAATGGTACTGTAAAGGCACAAGCAAAACTTTGAGGCGTTCTGGTGTTTTGGCCTGCCAAAGTTCCTTCTTACATGTAGAATCACCCAAATATAATTATATGGTTTTTTTTTCTAAAAAAAAAAAAAAAAAAAAAAAAAAAAACTTCTACCATACATATTTTTCTTAGTCAAATAGATGTTAAAACTTCTAAAGGGTTAAGGGAGACAACAAAAAATTTCTGCAATTCTAATGAATAAATACTAATGTTCATTCACTCCTGAAGCAATGCTCTCAGCTTAGAGATAACTCCTACAAATAAAATCCAAATAATGTGCTACAGAGAATCTCCTAGAAAAAAAAAAGTGACAGCTAAGTAATTTCCACTATACCATGCAGAAAGACCCTAAGACTATTACTCAGCAGGGTACTGCAGGATGAGGCACTTAGATGTTGAGTAGTCATTTCTCCAGATTTTATGGTTTAATAATTGGGCATAGTAATTTGCTTCATTGTATCATTTTCATTCTTGTATCTGATATACTTTGGTTACACGCACCCCATTTTTATACTCTATTACAATTAGTTGATACTTGCAATTACTCAGAAAGCCATTGTTTATAACTATAATTTGAAATACTTCCCTCCCCCAATGTTTCCCCCCAGTTGCTTTAAAATTTCAGGTCTCTAATTCAGGTCTTTCATTCATGTGGAGTCAATCTTTGTACATGAGAAATATAGAAATTTAGCTTTAGTCTTCCACTTCTAGATATACACTACATTTTCCTCTGGAGGAACATGAAGTTAAATTACATGGCTTAATTAAAATAGTATATATCAATATGCTAAATATATTGCTATAGATCAACTATTTGTTTCTTCCCAAAATGTGTAAGATGAAATCTTAATGCTTAGTGGTGAACAATATTAATCAGTGGCAGTTAGAAAAGGTGACTTGGTTTCAAGGCTGGGACTTTCAGGATTTGGACTAGGACCACAAACTGGGATACTGGAGAGCTGCTTTGCTCTGTCTTCCCTGCGGATACATAGAAACTACAGCAATCTATAACCCTGAAGGTCTCTCATGAGCTCAAAAATGCTGACAATGGCCCAAGACTCAGCCACCAGAGCTATGAAAACTGAATTTTGTTGTTTATAAATTGCCTGTTCTATGATCTTCCAGTATAGCTGCCTGCATTAATACATATATACTTTTAAAAGATTCATTTATTTTATTTTTAATGCACACAGCATTTTGCTTTCAAGTATGTCTGTGTACCACACACTTGCATGGTGACTACAGGGGCCAGAAGAGGACATTGGATCACTTGGAACTGAAGGTATGGATGGTAGTAGCTACCATGTGGGAGCTGGGAATCCAACTTAGGTCTTCTGGAAGAGACAGTGCACTTTACTGTTGAATCATCTCTCCACCTCATGGGGCTCAGATATTTTAAATTTGAATTATAAATTCTATTTGACTTATGAGTCAGAAAGGCAATTTAATTTCAAGATTGAAGACTTAAAATTGTAAAAGTAAATTTGAAATGCAAGGAAATAAAGTAATTCCATGTGCTTATAGTTAATCCCTCTTCATGAATTGTCAGGGATTTATTTCTATTTCTTAAAAAATAAGAGATAATAAAACAAATTTAAAATTTTCAATTGTTTTACAATGTCCTAAGAAAGTTACCAATTAAATACTATTTAATATTAAATCACTCAACTAATTACCCTTGATATTAATGTTATAAGGTATATTTAAGTTTCTCAAACATGAAATGATTCCTTTAGAGAAAATATCATATGTATCATTTTTCACCAAGTGTAATTATTAAAAACATTTGTCTTTTAATGATTTATGTTAGCATTTTAATATTAATTTAATATATAAAACAATATTGTAAAGGAAGATTCTAGATAATGTATGACTATGAAATTATGTTTTTACTTTAGCTATTGAATCACAGAAAAAATACTCTAAGACATGAACTTTTATTTTTTTATTAAGAGATTTTTCTATTCATTTATATACCAACCACAGATTCCGCTGTCCTCCCTCCTCCCGCCCCCCAGCCTTCCCCTCACCCTCCATTCCCACCTCCTCCAAGGCAAAATCCCCCATGGGGAGTCAGCAGAACCTGGTACATTCAACTGAAGCAGGTCCAAGCCCCTCCTCCCTGCACCAAGACTGCCCAAAGTGTCTTACCACAGGCACTAGGCTCCTAATCGCAGCTCATGCACTAGGGACAGGTCTCTATCTCACTGCCTGGGGTCCCCCTAAACATTTCAAGTTAAACAACTATCTTGCTTATCCAGAGGACCTAAGTCTAGTACCATGGGGGCTCCTCAGCTATTGGTCCACAGTTGATGTGTTTCCACTAGTTTGGCTAGTTGTCTCTGTACTTTTTCCAATCATGGTCTCCATATCTCTTGCTCATAGAATCCCTCCTCTTTCTCATTGATTGGACTCCAGATATGAACTTTTAAATAGCTCTTCATGCTGTCATTGTTTTTCTCTGCTGAGTAATACTCCATTGTGTATATGTACCACATTTTCTTAATCCATTCTTCAGTTGATGTGCATCTAGGCAAATGATGGAACTAGGAAAAATCATCCTGAGTGAGGTAACCCAAACCCAGAAGGACAAACATGGTACGTACTTACTCATAAGTGGATTGTAGATATAAAATAAAGAACAATCAGACTACAACCCACAGAACCATGGAGGCTATATATATAGCATGGGGGACCCTAGGATGACTGTGGCTTATAATAAATCTTGGTTTTACTCAATTACTGAGCAAGCTTCAATGAAACATTTCACTATTAAGATAAGAATACATACTGTATCAAGCTGATAATAGAAAAATTAATTAATTAATTAATTTTAAAAAATAAAAGAAAAATTTGAACTATTTAAAAAAAAACAAACAAACATATTTTACTAAAGTAAAGAAAGGGGGAACTAGGGACTCATCATTACTCTCCACATTCTATTCTTCCCTTGTTTTATATATTTTAAATTTTTTTATTGGTGGATTCTGCTGGAGTATTTCCTGCAGATAAACACTGAAGGGCTCCTATTGCAAATCACCCTCTGGAACGATGGAAGGTTCTTTCTACTGGCACTTGGAGGAGACCTGATCTGGTGTTGGTGTGAGCTCGGAGTTCTGTTTATGTCTTTCCTTAGGACAATGAAGCTCCTCTTTGGATTCCTGAGTGCTGTGTGTTCCCTGTGACTGTTGCTGAAGCCCAACATGGCAGAGACCTATTGGGCCTTCATGAAAAACTCTCCCCTTCTGATGCCAATGAGGACTGAGTGCCCAATATGGCCAGCCTTGGCAAGCATTAACATAAGCCTAGGAACTATAGCCATGCGGTTGGATTCTCCAGAAGGTAATGTAAGGTAACTGCTTTTTCAAGTATGTTTGAGAACATGTCACCCACACACCTTGGAGATTAAAGATAACCCTGAAGATCAATGACTCCCATTTGTTAACAGAAGCATGCCAGCTAAGTATTTTCATTCTCACAATCCTCTTCAAGCTGGTGTAGTACCTACTTTTCAGGATTGGCTTTGTGCAACATTTATTGGCCTCCTGAAATTCATTTAGCCCCCGTTTGAAGATACCTTAAAATTTATGAGCCTGAATGTAGCCATTATAAGACCATTAGTTATGCTCCTTATGAGCTGCCTGTTTTTTCTTTATGGTTCTTAGTTGTTCTTTTGCAGAGCTGCCAGCTTAAGTTGTGCTGGGATCAAGAAAAATGGGCCTTGGCAGTTCGTGTTCCTGGAGTTGTATCCATGCCAGTGGATGCCCACACACTCCAGAAGAGAATTTGACATTGCTGGTGCCATTGTTGCTGTTATAGCAGTGGCAACCACCGCTGCTACTGTTTCTGGGATTACCATTTCATAATTGCTTACTACAGCTAGCACAGTGGAGACCCTGGCAGCAAAGGTAGCTACCACAGTTAGTTAATATTTCATTCTGCTGGGCACGATAAATTTAATTCAATAATTATATTCATTTCAATTGGCTTTGAAAATTATAAATTTATAAACTCAAGTTCCATTTGCTTTTGGGATACCATCTTACAAGGACTTGAATTGGCAGTAAGGCTCGTTAAGGAAGGGAATGGCTCAATTGCCTTTAGCCTACTGGCTATGGGTGGGTTAGGACTTCTGTTGGTCTTTTCTGTGTCAAACACACAGATTGCAAGCCCAGTGCCACTCTGAGATCTTTGGCAGCAGTTAACTCTGCAGCTCACACACGATTCGGCCTGTATGATAATGAGTATTCAGAGACGGGTAATGCCTGGGGGGCACTCACCAACCTAAGACAGAGTGCCTGTGTGGACTGGCCAGGCATCTCCATGATGGACAGGTAAGGTGACCTGCCAACATCCCATGCAACCAAAGTCAGAAGCTCATTTTTTTTTAGTAAAAGGGGGACCTGTAGAGCCCTTGCCCCCATTTTGGGTAACTGTTGCCTTGCTTGCTGACCTTGATCTTGATATCCTCCCTATGCTAATTCCCTGCCAGGTTCCACCCTCCTGAATGCTTAAGGGAAGATCCTTGTCTGCGTATCCTGTATAATGGGTGTTGACAGCTTAGATGCAAGATTGTAAAACATCAGTAGCCAACTTCTGCCCTCCGGGGTTCTCCCATTGTGCTATAAAGCTGTGCTGTATTTAAGACCTCCTCCTTCCTTCAATAAATGGCATTCGGCATTAAAATAAATAAATAAATAAATAAATAAATAAATAAATAAATAGCTCTTCACTCTTGGAAACCCTTTAAATAAATTTTACTTTACTTTCTTTCACCTAAATTTTGTGTGATATTAGTAAGCAACAACAATAAAAACATTAATGAATTACCTTTATTTCAGCACTATGGTAACAATTTTTGTTTGGCAGTTTTCATCCAAAAGTGACCTGTTTAGCTAGCAATATTGCATCTTGCAGAAACATAAACTAATAAATTTCTGTATCACCATTGATTAATACAGAACCACAGTGGCCATTGTAGAAAATCATCTATATCATACACTTGAATGAGGTTTTGATTGTTACATATGACATAGGAATTGGTTGTTGATGCCAGCCCCTCTTAAATGTATGTCTGTATTATAATGATAGTAAAGCCTCAGATAGGTCTAGAAACACCTCATTGATTTTTTTATTGGTATTAAATATTTGTGTTTGCAATGAATTAATATTGAAGAAACTTGTGAAGTGCTTATGTGTTAGACAATATTTAATGAACAAAATATATAATTTTACATAGCATTTCTAATACTACATTACTGTAAGGAAATGTAGAATAATACAAAACAATTAATAGTCCCTACTTTTGAATTTGAAATAAATGTCTATTTTTAGGATAAAGACAGCCTTTCCTATGCAAGTGTAGAATATGAGCTGAAAGGGACACAAAGATTAAAAGTGGTATAATAGCATACTATTGACCAGCTGACTGACATAAGAAGTAGTATTAACAATAGAAAGAAGAGAAATAATGAAAATTCTTTTTTTTTCAGAAATTGAAGTATATAAGGAACAACATGCTTATGGAGAGCCTGCTTGCAGAGAATTGTGAGATGCACTCTTTATTCTGTGTTGAATTTCTAAAGCAAACATGCTCAGGTCTATCTCAATGCTTTCATTTGTTCTTTATATAAAAGTGATTTTTAAGAACTAGTATTGGTTTAAGAAATTCCCTTTCTACTTCATATATACTTAATGAACCCAGCATACTATAGTCCTAATAGTCCCTCGCAATTAGAAGGGTCTTGTCCCTTTCATTAAGACTGAAGAACATTAAAAGGTAATTGGGAGGCTCAGTATGATTTCCTTTTTGATTGCTTCACTCCAATTAGCAGTCATTTGCACTAGTTATTTGGAATATTAGGTTTACTAACCTTACTTGTGTTAAATTCTCAAACAGAAGTGAAAAACCACACTGTGGCACGTATGAAGGATTATCAGACTAGGATATAGTTGGCAGTAGGAATGAATTTTACACTGTATATTTTTAAGTAAAGGATAATCATGCTACAATCCACAGACAAACAGAGGCTAAATAACAAAGAGGGCTCAAGGGGGACACATGGATCTCCCTAAGAAGGGAAAATAGAATAGGTTTTGCAGATGGACTAGGGGCAGGTGCAGAAGGGAACAGGAGGGATCATGCGGGAATTGGAGAGAGACAGACAGTACTGGGAGGGACAAGTGGAATTGGGGGTTTTGGGAGCCAATGGTAGAAACCTACTGCAGTGAAACTCCCTGGAATCTTTGAGAGTGATCCTCGCACAGACTCCTAGAGTAGGGAAATGAGGCCTGAACCAGCCATCTTCTATAACCAGGCAAGACTCCAAGCAGTGGGACTGGAACATCAACCCAGTCACAAAACCTTCAACCTTCAACTGGACTTGCCTGAAAGATGTGCTAAAGTAATGGTAGCCTAGATCTTGTGGTTGTTGCCAATCAATCACTTGTCCAACCTGAGACTCAAGGCACAAATGGGAGCTCATGACTGGCAC
Organism: Peromyscus leucopus; assembly: GCF_004664715.2. NCBI lineage: Eukaryota > Metazoa > Chordata > Mammalia > Rodentia > Cricetidae > Peromyscus > Peromyscus leucopus. The sequence goes on from NC_051064.1 coordinate 50,720,650, forward strand.
TGCCTGGATGACCAGGAACTAGAGACTGGACATTCCAGAGTCCCAGAATAGAATCAAACACTACTGGGAAAAATAGTCAATGAAATGTTTCCTAATGTTATTCTGCTATAACTATAAATTGGTGCCTTGCCAATTTGTCATCAGTGAGGTCATCCAGTAACTGTAGCAGATATGGAGATCCACAGGTACTAGGTGGAATCAGGGGAATACCACAGAAAGGCGTGTGTGAGGGAGGATGCACTGTAGGAGCCAAAGGGGTTGCCATGAGAACATAACCAACAGAATTAACTAAGTATGGCCCATAGGGGCTCACAGAGATTGCTGTTGCTAGAGTCTGTAGCTAGAGGTTTCCTGCCTTGCCACAGTCAGGACAAATCTTTTTCTCCCACCAGTCCCACAGCTGCTCAGACCCAACCAAGTAAACACAGAGACTTATATTGCTTCAAACTGTATGACCATAGCCGGCTTCTTACTGACTGTTCTTATAGCTTAAATTAATCCATTTCTACAAATCTATACCCTGCCATGTGGCTCATGGCTTACCAGCATTTTCACATGCTGCTTGTCCTGGCGGGCAGCTGGCAGTGACTCCTGTTCTTTTATTTCTCCTCTCTGTTAGTCCCGCCTATACTTCCTGCCTAGCCACGGCCAATCAGGTTTTATTTATTGACCAATCAGAGCAACTTGACATACAGACCATCCCCCAGCACAGCCAAGTGCAGGTCATCTCAGACACCTGCACTCAGACCCATGGTCCTAATCATCCTCTATGCAGACCTGCTGGGTAAAGCCACTAGGAAACCTAGAACAGGCTCCCATAGGACATACAGAACATCCCACAGCAGATTGCAGTGACAATCATGGACCCAGTATGGATCTGAGCTAGGCCCTCTGCATATACATATACATGTTATATAGCTTGTTGTTCTTGTGGGACTCTCAAAAGTGGGAGTGGGGTATCTTGACTCTTTTGCCTAATCTTGGATCCTTTTCCTCCTCCTATGGGGTTGCCTTGTCCAGCCTTGATATGACAGTTTGTGCATAGTCTTATTGTAATTTAGGATGCCATGTTCAGTTGATATTCCTGGGAGGTCTGTTCTTTATTTTTTTTTTTCTTGAAGGGAAATGGAGGAGAGGTGGATCTGGTGGAGGAGGGAATAGGAGGTTGTGGGGTAAGAGCTAGGAGAAGTGGAGGGTGGGGAAACTGTGGTTGGTGATGTAATGCATGAGAGAAGAATAAAAATAAAATTTAAAAACTGAACAACATATTGTAAATGGATATTTCCTGTCTTGACTGCTTGATCCCAAATAATCAACTCAGAAGCTGAATATAAAGTATAAATGCTCTGTCGATAGCTCAGGCTTACTACTAACTAGCTCTTACATCTTAAATTAACTCATTTCTATTAATCTATGTATTGCCACATGGCTCATGGCTTTGCCTTTCCTCTAGCATGTGTTGCTTTCTGGGCAGTGGGCTGGTGTCTCTTTGACTCTGCCTTCCTACTTCCCAATCTGGCTTTCCCACCTAACTTCCTGCCCAGCTACCAGCCTGTCAACTTTTTATTAACCAATGGAGTAATACATATTAATAGTGCAGGAAAGGATTGTTCCACAGCAATGTATTTCATACTGTATTGTCATGCTAATTAGATCTTATAGAGCTTTACTTAAAATAATATTTTCAGATATTAGCAGGGAGGAATAATTCAGCTTGATTTTACATAAGAGACAATTTCAGCTCCTATGTTGGACCTGTCTTGTGCAACATTTCATGTTTCTAAGCCTACCTTTTACTTTGTAATGCCGTTGCAACCATCTGTAGATTTTCTGACCCCATGATGATGTGAGGAATCTCCTCTATAGGTATTTATTTAGAAGACTCTTACATGATTGTTTGAAGTTGCCTATATAGATAACCTTTGAAATATATCCTGATATTGAAATTTTATCTATCTATCTGACAGCATTCTTATTAATTCATTTTAATTTCTTGAGATAAAGTTCCAAAATAAGCCCAGTCCCTATCTATCTATCTATCTATCTATCTATCTATCTATCTATCTATCTATCTATCAATCTATCTATCTATCCATACATCCAACTATCTATAATCTGGCTATCTAGTTTGTCAATTTGTACTTTCACAAGAGGATCGGGGCTTAAAAAGCTTTGTGCAGAGTAGATAGGAACGAGTGAATAGCTTGTGTTTGCAAAATGTTGCTTGGACATATGTTCTTTTCTCTGCAAAATCTATCAGTTTAGTAAATACTGTGAGACACTCATACCAGTATCAAAATGAAAAAGCATAATATTTGGCTTTCATGACATGTGTAAAAAAGTGTCTTCAAATTTCTAGGATTTAATCTGGGTAAATAACCACAGAGATACTTCTTTATCATGCCAAGCATCTGTGTTCTTAACATAAAAAGTACTACTGTTTTCAGAAAAAAAGGTTCACAAACAAGGCTTGGGTTTATCCCTACATAACCTTTTTAGTAAGGGCTATGTGTGATGAAGGTTAGTATGAAAATGCAGGCATTTGTGAGGCAGTTTATTCAATAGAATACTGAATCTTTAGTTTCTTCTTATCTATGAACGCTTAATGTTATTTTGTTTGCCTTTTTGAATAACATTTTTCGGTAAGACAAAAATAAAACCAGAAACAGCTATGAAGACATCTGTGGGGAGAGAATGTAACATCTGTTCTGCCTGCTCCAGTCAGACTGGGAGAAGAACTACTTCCTGACATTCACACAGTGCCCAAGGGAAACCAGAACTGCCAAGGAGCCAACAAGTGGGCATCCTTTTTGTCTTCTTTTTGTCCTCATTCTGAATGTGAAAACTATCTGCCACATATAGAACACCTGACAAGATGTTAAAGCTACCAACTTTCTGTCCAGCTTTCAGTTTTGAAATGAATGCAATAACTTCACCAAGGAACAGAATGAAGTATTATCCATAGTGAAGCTCTTCACTGGCTTGATGCAGCTAGGACTCTCTGTCGCTCTTGTAGAGGAACTCATGTCAGAGACACAACTATCTCAATCAGGAATGAGAGAACAAGTAGACCATGATGTGGAACAAGTAGTTCAGGCTTTGAGATTTACTTACTGTTTCCCAACATCCCAAGGGTCCACAGAGATGTGGCTCCTTTCTCTTAGTCTTTGAACACCAGTTTCTGCCATCTGTTGTGGTACAGCACATTCTGCTGGCACTGGCCATACTTTGGTAACTCATTCTCACTTGGTGCATGTTTTGTGGTTTTTCAGGAATGAAGTCTAAGCACATCTTCGAGCAACAGATCTTTTCTAGGTTATGATTCTCTCTAAATCATCACGTACTTTTTTCACATTTTTCACCTTTGGACATTTAGCCTACAAACTTTGAGGTACATTTTTTATGTCCATTAACATAAAGACCAGGCTTCATCACTAATCATAGATTGTCTACATGTCTCCTTGGAGTGCCTTCAAATTCTTAGGATTTAGTCTTGGGAAAGCACGTAGTCATTCCCACATAGACTCTTTCCACACAAACACTCCTGATTCACATTTAAATATCATCATTTTCTAGTCAGCTGACACAAAATTTGATGTGAAGCAACAATATTTATTGGAAATCTTTAATATCAGATGTTATGTAGGTAAATATAATTATAAAGTAGAAATAACTTTTTAGCTATTCTGTCGATCATGCTATGATATAGTTTAATGCTAAAAACATAAGTGACCAATATGAGTTCAGTTTCTAATAGAAGTTGTTTTGAACATCAGAGATCCAGATCACCTCTTGGTAACAGAGTTAGTAGAACACATTCCATTGTATGCTGTAAGTTAACAGGAAATACAATATGTTATATAACTGGTGAGATATTGGCACATAAATGTGAGTTTTGTTTAACTGGATAGTAAAATTATGTATCTTTTGCTTCTATAAGCTTTTTATTTAAAGAATACTTGCTTCAAAATGTGTATATGCATATGAACATGCACATGGTTCTGCAAATGTTCCATTACTACTTAGTGGTATCATGAAAGAGTCATTAGAGTAAGATACATGAGTAGGGTGTACAGCTGTTTTAACGGGTAGACCTATAGTGACTCAGCTTCAGTATTCTTGAATGTCTTATGTGGATTCCCTGAATATCTAAATTAAAAAGGAACTTTTCTTTATGTGCCTATGATGCATAATCAAACACTGAATGTTTTATAATGAAACTAAACCTCCTGTAACACCAGGTCTTACAGGATTTCCCATCTGAACAGTGCTACAGCATACCCCAGTAGGCTTCCAACCCATGCCAGTCCTCCTGCAGATTAATTGGTAAAGTGTGAGACACATGCTTTGGGTCCATGGTTGTACTAAAGGTTGGATGAATTCTCTTCATTTTTAGTGAAGAGGATATACGATATGTAGGATGCAGAGTACCAATCAAGAATAATTTCTTCAGATATATAAACAATACTGTGAAATACTCCACTGTAATAAAATTTTAACTTAATAATAAGAAATTCAGGAGCTCAATAGATATAAATGACAAATATTCACATGGAAAATAATGCTTCTTATAAGTTAAAACAATCAAGAGATTTAATTTGCTGTGTGCCTGGATGTGTATGTTACTTTCCTTATAGTATTTGCACATCACACATTTCTTCTTTTTTTTGCTTTGTAACCTATTGGTATTAAAATTGTCTCCTTTTGAAATAGTGTTTGCAAATTGCATTTTGTTCCATGAAATGTAATAAAAAGAGATAGTAATTTTAGTCCCAAGAATAACAACAGTAATTTCAGATTAAAGAACTCATTATCAGGAATTGCAGTGTTTCTTACTCCATTCTATTTAGCTTTTTCAAATGATCCACAAAACTTTCATTTTATAAAATATTGATGAAAAGGCCATCAGTAGAGACTCAGAATTTCCATTCATAGAAGACGTTAATAAGACAGCAAAGTATTCAGAAATTACTGTGAAATTTCTGAATCACCCATTCACTATTTCTATTGAATTAATTATTGTTAATGTAATGTTGCTTAATGCTTTTTATTACTGGACTTTCAGAAATAAACACAAATTTTTGAAGAAGACAGATAATAGCAAGAACATACTAAACAATGCTTTGTGCAAAAATGAATTATTATAAAAGGAAGACATTTAGGACAGCATTATTTATTTGAAACTGAAAATAAGAAATCTGGTGGGGGTGTTTGATAAATAGCTTTAAATTTTAATTACATTTACTTGAGTATATTTGTGTGTGAGGTGTATAAGTGTATGTGTGTTCATATATTTGTGTGTTTTACTTGTCTGTTTTGCCTTTGCACTCTAGGTATGTGATGGTGTGGATTGTCAACTTGTATTTGGGAAATAGGCTTTTTGAATATCTGTAAGGGACTGTCTTGGTGGCATTAATTGATGTGGGAAAACCAATCTTAATGGTAACGGAACTTTTCGCTACAAAGGAATCCTGAACTGTGTAAATGTGAAAAAATAATCCAAATGTAAGCTTAAATGCACCCACTGCTTTCCTATGGCTTCATATGAGGTGTCCAGCTATTTCCAGGTCCTATTGCCTTGACTTCCCCACCATGATAGTCTGCACATGGACCTACAAAGTGAAATTTCATTTTCTTCTGTCACAGTACTTTGCCAACACAACAGGAAAAGAACTGAGGCACTGCAATAATTATCCTTATTCTATGTATCATAATGCTGCAATGCCAGGATGATAAATTAATAAGCCCAACATTTGGATTTTCAAATTACATTAATAATATACAGATCTTAAACACATTCTTTCACAATTAAAATATATTCATTTTTGTTTATTTGTCTCATAATTACAATACAAAAATGATGGATTAGTTTGTAATTAAGTCTGTATTTGGGAAAATCCATGGAAAAGCATAATCTGTTAAAACTAATAGTAAGGCAGGACATTTACATATCAATTTTTTGATTAAAAAATAAAATTTTAATTTTTCTCTTTTGTTCCTGTGTTCATCATTTTAATAGTATGTATTTTAACTTTGCTAAAAATAACATTAAAAGATAAAATCCCCCGCTTCCGGACCAGAGGTGAGTATCCGGGCCCAGCCTGGACCCCATCCCTGGACACCAGCCACTCCGGGGAAGACCTGTCCAACTTGGCCCCAGGTTCTGGCCACCTGGCAGGACCCCTTCTAGCCCCACCTGGAAGGAGCCCCTTCTCCAAGACCCCAGGCAGCCCCTGTAATCTCCATGCCCTGCCCCCACGCCCATCTGCCTCAGACCCCAGCCACTTCGTGAGACTTAGAGACTGGCCCCAGCTCCCATTCTGCCCCCAACTTCTCTTCTGGACCAGAGGTGAGTATCTGGGCCCAGCCCAGACCCCATCCCTGGGCACCAACCACTCTGGGAAAGACCTGCCCAACTTGGCTCCAGGTTCTGGCCACCGGGCAGGTCCCCTTCTAGCTCCACTGGGAAGGATCCTCTTCTCCAAGCCCTGACCCCATGGCCATCCGCCTGAGACCCCAGCCACTTCCTGGGACTTAGAGACCAGCCCCCAGCTCCCATCCTGCCCCGGACTTCCCTTCTGGACCAGAGAGGGCTCCCATCCTGGCCTGGCCTTCCCTTCTGGACAAGAGCTCCCATCCTGACTTGGACTTCCCTTCTGGACAAGAGCACACATCCTGACCTGGAATTCCTGTCTGGACAAAAGCTCCCATCCTGTCCCAGACTTCCTGTCTAGATAAGAGCTTCCATCCTGCCCTGGAGTTCCCATTTGGAGAAGAGAGCTCCCATCTGGACAAGAGAGAGAGACTTCCTGAATCTGTCAGCTCTATCTGAACCAAGTGTGATGATAACACGAAGAACTAACCACGCTAGATGGGCAGACGTCAAGGCAAAAGTACATACAACAAAATGAAGAGCAATACAGCATCCGCAGAACCTAGCCTGCCTCCAAAATCCAGACCTGAACATCAAAAATTGAAAGAAACAGAAGAAAACAGCCGTATGAATAACATCATGAAGAAGGTAGAGGCTTGTATAGAAGAAAAGACAAAAAAAAAAGGGAAGAACACTATAAACAACTAGAGGAAAGGGCAAACAAATTACAAGAAAACAATAAAGTCCTGGAAGAAAACAATAAAGTCCTGGAAGAAAACAATAAAGCCCTGGAAGAAAATCATGAAAAAGCAATGAAACAAATAAAGGAAACAGCCCAAGACCTGAAAAGGGAAATAGAAAAAATGAAGAAGACACAAACAGAGGGAATGCTGGAAATAGAAAATCTGAGTAAAAGATTGGGAACTTCAGATGCAAGCATAACCAACAGAATGCAAGAGATGGAAGAAAGGCTCTCTGGCATTGAAGATACAGTAGAAGAAACAGTTTCATCAGTCAAAGAAAACACTAAAGCCAACAAAGTCATGAACCAAAATGTCCAAGAAATTTGGGACACCATGAAAAGACCAAATCTACAAATTATAGGGATAGAAGGAGAAGAATACCAACTCAATGGCACAGAAAATATATTCAACAAAACCATAGAAGAAAACTTTCCCAACTTAAAGAAGGAAATGCCTATGAAGATACAAGAAGCCTATAGAACACCAAACAGACTAGACCCCCCAAAAAAGTCCCCTTGCCACATAATAATAAAACAACTAAATGTACAGAATAAAGAAAGAATATTAAGAGCAGCAAAGGAAAAAGGCCAAGTGACCTATAAAGGCAAACCCATCAGAATAACACACGATTTCTCAATGGAGACTTTGAAAGCCAGAAGGGCATGGACAGATGTAATGAGACCATGAATGTCAGACCAGACTAATATACCCAGCAAAACTTTCAATCATCATAGACGGAATGAAGAAGACATTCAAAGACAAAGCCAGATTTAAACAATACTTATCCACAAACCCAGCCCTACAGAAAGCACTAGAAGGAAAATTCCAACCAAAGGAAGTCAGATACACCCTCAAAAACACAGGCAATAGATAAAGCCACAGCAGTAATCCCCAAAGAAGAGAAGTACACACACACTACCACCAAAAATAACAGGGATGAACAATCACTGGTCATTAATATCCCTTAATATCAATGGACTTAATTCACCTATAAAAAGACATAGGCTTACAGAATGGATACGAAAGCAGGACCCATCTTTCTGCTGCATACAAGAAACACACCTCAAATTCAAAGACAGACACTACCTAAGAATAAAAGGCTGGAAAAAGATTTCGAATCAAATGGTCCTAAGAAACAAGCGGGTATAGCCATCCCGATATCCAACAAAATAGACTTCAAACTAAAATCAATAAAAAGAGATCAAGAAGGGCATTACATACTCATCACAGGAAAAATCCACCAAGATGAAGTTTCAATTCTGAACATTTATGCCCCAAACACAAGGGTACCCACATATGTAAAAGAAACATTACTAAAGCTTAAACCACATATAAAACCCCACACATTAATAGTGGGAGATCTCAACACCCCACTTTCACCACTGGACAGATCTCCCAAATCGAAACTTAACAGAGAAATAAAGCATTTAACTGATGTCATGACCCAAATAGACCTAATAGATAGCTACAGAACATTCCATCCTAACAAAAAAGAATATACCTTCTTCTCAGCACCCCATGGAACTTTCTCTAAAATTGACCACATACTTGGCCACAAAGCAAATCTCAACAGATACAATACAATTGGAATAACCTCCTGTGTTCTATCAGACCACCATGGTGTAAAGTTAGATTTCAACAACAACAAAAACTACAGAAAACCTACAATCTCATGGAAACTGAATAATGCTCAACTGAATCACCAATGGGTTAAGGAAGAAATAAAGAAAGAAATTAAAGACTTCCTAGAAATCAACGAAAATGAAGACACCACATACCCAAATTTATGGGACACTATGAAAGCAGTGCTAAGAGGGAAATTCATAGCACTAAATGCCCACATAAAGAAGTTGGAGAAATCTCACACTAGTGACTTACCAACACACCTGAAAGCTTTAGAACAAGAAAAAGCAAAGTCTCCCAGGAAGAATAGAGGCCAGGAAATTATCAAAGTGAGAGGTGAAATTAATAAAATAGAAACTAAGAAAACAATACAAAAAATTAATGAAACAAAGAGTTGGTTCTTTGAGAAAATCAACAAGATAGACAAGCCCTTATCCAAACTAACCAAAAGAGAGTGAGAGAGAGAATCCAAATCAACAAAATCAGAAATGAAAAAGGGGACATAACAACAGACATTGAGGAAATCCAGAGAATTATCAGGTCATATTTCAAAAACCTCTACTCCACAAAACTGGAAAACCTAAAAGAAATGGACATTTTTCTGGATAGATACCACATACCTAATTTAAATCAAGACCAGATAAACTATTTAAATAGTCCAATAACCCGTAAGGAAATAGAAACAGTCATTAAAGGTCTCCCAACCAAAAAAAGCCCAGGACCAGATGGTTTCAGCACAGAATTCTACCAGATCTTCAAAGAAGAGTTAATACCAATACTCTCTAAATTGTTCCACACAATAGAAACAGAAGGGACATTACCAAACTCCTTCTATGAGGCTACAATTACCCCGATTCCTAAACCAAACAAGGATACAACAAAGAAAGAGAATTACAGACCAATCTCCCTCATGAACATTGATGCAAAAATACTCAATAAAATACTGGCAAACAGACTCCAAGAACACATCAGAACAATTATCCACCATGATCAAGTAGACTTCATCCCAGGGATGCAAGGGTGGTTCAACATACGAAAGCCCGTCAATGTAATACACCATATAAACAAACTCAAAGAAAAAAAAAAAAAACACATGATCATCTCACTAGATACAGAAAAGGCATTTGACAAAATCCAATACCCCATCATGATAAAAGTATTGGAGCGATCAGGAATACAGCGAACATAAGTAAACATAATAAAGGCAATTTACAGCAAGCAAACAGCCAACATCAAATTAAATAGAGAGAAACTCAAAGCAATTCCACTAAAATCAGGAACGAGGCAAGGCTGTCCACTCTCCCCATACTTATTCAATATAGTACTTGAAATTCAAGCCAGAGCAATAAGACAACATAAGGAGATTAAGGGGATACAAATTGGAAAGGAAGAAGTCAAGCTTTCCCTATTTGCAGATGACACAGAAATCCACAAAGATAGCCCCACAAAAGACTGCTGGCAATGATTGAGAGACAACCGGAACTGACCTACTCTGTTGATGGGATGGCCAAACACCCTAATGGTCGTGCTAGAAACCCCATCCAATGACTGAGGGATCTTGATGTAGAGATCCATGGCTAGGCCCCCAGGTGGAGCTCCGGGAGCCTAATTAGCGAGAAAGAGGAGGGTTTATATGAGCGAGAATTGTTGAAACCAAGGTTGGATAAAGCACAGGGACAAATAGCCAAACAAATGGAAACACATGAACTATGAACCAAAGGCTGAGGGGCCCCCAACTGGATCAGGCCCTCTGAATAGGTGAGACAGTTGATTGGCTTGATCTGTTTGGGAGGCATCTAGACAGTGGTACCAGGTCCTATGCTCACTGCATGAGTTAGCTGTTTGAAACCTGGGACTTATGCAGGGACGCTTGGCTCAATCTGGGAGGAGGGGACTGGACCTGCCTGGACTGAGTCTATCAGGTTGATCTCAGTCCTCGGGGGAGGCTTTGCCCTGGAGGAGGTGGGAATGGGGTGTGTGCTGGGGGGAAGGGGAGGGTGGCAGGAAGGGGGAGAACAAGGGAATCTGTGGCTGTTATGTAGAACTGAATGGTATTGTAAAATAAAATAAAATAAAAAAAGGAAAAAAATAAAAATAAAATATTTCTCTAAAAAAATCTCATTTTTAACCTTTTGATTTATAATATTTCATAAGTTACACTTTGCAATGGTTTTGATATCAAAGGATACATCAGCTGAATTTGCTCTACTATCAATCTTCTAACTTATTATCTAAATATAAAGTTAAACTTTCAAAACTCAGTAGTTAAGTAAAGTGAAGTGGATGTATGAGCATTTTCAGAGGTGTACTTGTGAGTTGGTATCAATACACAAATTTTGATTGGCTAGTGAAACTGAGTTAAGCTGTGATAAGGAGAATGGATAGCAAGGAAATCACTGAAAGAGGGCATCTGTACAAAAGGCATCCTAGAGGTGATACCCAATATGCAAACAATATATCTGTTCTCTCTTGTCAAGGATGCTGTACATGAAGGATGAACATTGTTAGCATCATTCTTAAGCCAACTAAATGATAATGTCATAAATGTGAAAGACTTTTTGGTAATGCTATTTTGTTAAGACATCCTCTGAGAGGTGAAGATGCATTCCCTGCTTTCTCGGGTTAATTGTATTTTTTTATGATCAAGTTTGTATTCGTCATAAGAATACAGTCAATATTCTTATATGCCATAAATGCATTAAAAATAAAAAAGATACATTGAAACCTGAGTATTACTAATATTTTTATTTAGTGAAAATGTTCATTAAAATGAAGAAAAACTGGGCTGGAGAACTAGCTCAGTAGTTAGGAGTGCCCACTGCTCTTGAAGAGGATCTAAATTCTGATGCCAGCACCCAAACCTGGGACTTTAACTCCAGCTTGAAGACACCCTGACACCACTGCCATGTGCAGGCACCTGCGTGTACATTTACACACACTCCCACATATACATAATTAAAAATAGTAATAAAAATAAATCTTCTTGCAGATAAAAATAAAGATCAATCTTGTTTGGCTACCAGGAACAATGTAGAAATTTAATTTAACTCCTGATAGACGTAGAATAACAATGAGAAATCAAATAAAAGGAAAAACAAGAACTGCGCAGATGCTGAAGGCAGATGGGAAACTTTATTTGAAAGCAGGTTAATACTACTACAGTTGGTGATTACGACGTCTTAGTGTCTAATCAGACAACTGCATCTGGTCCACTGCAATTCAGAGGTTTTCAGGGGGGAAAAACCCACAATTTAATTTAATAATAAAAATTGAATTAGTCAAGGTAGCTAACGAGGTGAAATTCAGAAGACCCCACCACAGTATCTCCTCACATTTCATAACAAGAAATGGAGCAATAAAACTTCACTTTAAATAATCAGACTTTGTATATTGTAAACATTCAGGGGGATAAAGGCATAAACACAAGAGATGTTACTGAAAAGCAATAAGAAAATGATTACTTGAATAATAAAATATGCCTGATTTCCTTCCAAATTACAGACAAAATAATGACAAAGTATAACTGAGGAGTAATTAGAAGCAGTATGTCATATTAAAGTAATCTGAATTTAATTTTTTTACTTTGATAAGAAATATAAGGAGATAAGAGTTAGTGACTCATTAATTTTCAGCAAGAGGAAGATAATCATACAAGAACATTTTTCTTCATAAAACTAAAAAAATTATGACATTAAGTACTATTTTATAATTAACTTATAAAAGATAATGTCCAGCAAATTTATCTATTCTAGTCTTGTAATTGGTTCAAAATGTATATGCAAAGACTTAGGTTTCACAGAGGAAGCCTTGTTCTCAAGGCATCTATCATTGTCACATTCAGGATGTGCTAAGTTCTTATGAGCCTGCAAACACACCATATTCTTCCAATTCTTTAAGCCTTTTTCCATGATTTCTGTGCTTCTTACATAACTATCTGCTTCATGTCTCTGATGCACAATACAAATATAGTCCCCATGAATATCCAAGATGCAATTAATACCTCTTTATGTAGTATATCTCTTTTCTCTCATTTATCAAGTAATCATTGATAGCGTTTGTTTAAATGTATGTTAGTACTAAGAAATTTCTAATATCCGACAAGCTTAACATTGTTCTTATAAAATCATGTTTCAAAATTTGGTCTATGACCTATGTTTTACCAAGATTCCAATGAATTTCTCAAAACTGGTTTAGTTAATGATAAGCTTCACATTCCTATCAGATAACAAGACAAGAATATATTTGATCTCCAAACATTTACTTGTAGAAGACAAAGCTGTGTTTTTGACACTCCCTACAAGTTGTCAAATGTGCATTTTCAACAAATATATAGTCTTATCTCTATTTTAATCTTGATAGCCTCGATTTACTTTTAGAGAAACACTACAAAGTTTTTATTCTGTCATGATTCATACACATATTGTTTGTGCAGTGTAGGGTCTCTGCTCTAACCATGGCCAGCAGTAAAGCTAGCCATGGGAAACAAAAAGGTAGTTCAATTCAAAGTTAAGTAGCCGGTGTTGGTTGAAATTTTGGGAGTCTGACAAAAAGCAGTTTGTTTTAGATATATTTAAGCTCAATACAATTTCATAAAAACTTTCATGGTGATAATTAACCAATTCTTGTGTACACAATAAATCCTCTGAATCAGAAAAAAGTACATATGACATCTTCCATAGAGAATATTCTATAGATTGACAGGCTCACAACAATGCTATTAAGGAGGATTTAATATGATCTCCACCACACAGACACTGCAAAAGATCACCAGGCTATTAAGCACATCTGTTCCTAGCCCTCTGGGCTATTAACAGATTATATATCCCTACTTTGACAAAACTACTCTATGTGTTTCACATTCCTGGTTCCTCTAGGACTTATCTGTGAGTGCAAGGACCTCTGTACCTCCTACAGTATGATATTCCTCAGGAAACAGAGAAAGAAGTTAAAATCTGTAAACATGTGGAATAGAAAATAAAAGTGAAAACAGAATAACAGGTTGTAGGTGTACATAAAAAAGTTACCAATTAGAAAGGAAAACTGTGATAATGGTAAGGATCACCTGAAATGAAACACAAGTCTGTCAATATTTAAAATGCCATGATTCTTAGGAAATCCAGATAATCTCCTGAGATGATCAGAAATGAAATTCAAGGGTGCAGAATATAAAACTATTAATAAAAATTGACTTTTTTTTTTTTTTTTGGTTTTTCGAGACAGGGTTTCTCTGTGTAGCTTTGCGCCTCTCCTGGAGCTCACTTGGTAGCCCAGGCTGGCCTCGAACTCACAGAGATCCGCCTGCCTCTGCCTCCCGAGTGCTGGGATTAAAGGCGTGCGCCACCACCGCCCGGCAGACTTCTTATATATCAATAATGAAAAGTTGAAATTAGAACCAAACCACTAAATTAACTCTAAAATTGAAATGCTTTTGCACTAAATGAACAAAATATCTACTAGGATTATATGAAAAAATTATAAATTAATGTGAAAATTAAAAAATGTAAGTATAGAGAAAGTTTGTTCACATGAATAGAAAGGCTTTCAGTTCTACTGAAATTGTTTTATAGAGCTGATAAAAAATACCATCATAACTTAACCACATACTTTGGAGATATCAATAAACTATTTCTAGGGTTTATGTAGAAATTTAAAAGAAAACCACAGGCTGGAGGAAATTCCAAGTAAGAAGACTAATTTGTTTTAAGATGTATAATAAAGCTACAGCAAGAAAGACACTGACACTAGCAAGCATATAGAAAATGGGACAGCATGGTATAGAAGGACGGGAAACAGAACCAGAGATTTGCTTTTATTCAAAAGAACAAATCTTATTTGTAGATAAATTTAAAAATGATTTCTAAATAAAGTGCTAATGAAATAACTGGATAACCACATAAGGATGAACAATTCATACTGTAGAAAAAGTCAACTTAAAGCAGATGATAAAACCAAATGTAAGCATAAGAGTGTAAATTCTGTGTGAAACTGTGATACAAAGCATTTGCATTTGGGAGAAGGAAAGGATTTAGATAAGGCACAGAAATCAAACATGAAAGAAACAGACGATGAACCTTTGGTCAAATTTAATAATTACTGTTCCCTGTAAAGAAAAAATATAAGCCCCCAGACTGTGAAAAAAATTGCAAGTCACATATTTATATGACAGTATAAATATTTGTATATTCACTGTATTTATACTACAGTAACAGGCAGAACTTTAAAAACTCAACAGGAAAACCAGCATCTCAAAAAAAAATAATCAAACTAAATGAAATTTGTTCTTTGGATTTCAGAGGAAGAAATAAGCACGTGAAAATATGCTCAATAATATTGATCAATGATAAAATAAAACCATTGATATATACATTAAACAAATATCTGGTAGAGATCACTTGTTATATGTCAATACTATGTGATATACAAGAGGTGAAAATATTCTGCTATTGATGGCAGTGGGAGTAGTGGTTTAATATTTGGATACAAATATAGATATAAAAGAACGATGTGTCAAATGCATACAATGATGCACATAGACCAAGAGAGGAACTCAACATATAAATGAACAAATTCCAAATATTAATGGAAGATAATGTACCCCAATAGGATAAGTAAGATATTCCAGAGAAGTGACTTCATAATAAAAACAGAATGGTAGCCAAGCTTTGAGGAGATAAATAATACTGGATTTGATAGAGTGAGAAATGACTCAAAATCCTTGAGGCATCTTCTCAGAAGAAAATACAAGATATCCATGGTTGTATTCTTAGAGAGACTATCTTTAAAGAGCCATTTTAGTTTCTTGGGAAGTTAGCAATCAATGTTGTTCTTTTGATGTCAGCAAGGCAGAAAATTAATTTTTAGTATTTTAATAAAAACTTTAATTGTAAATTTTACATTGCTCAAAACTATAAACTACCTCAAATTTCTCTCTATGGTATTCTTTTGCATTATATAAATAATTATTCATTCATATACACCCATCTATATCATTATTTAAGTTTGTGCCAATTTGCTTATCTATTTGTATGCTAATTATCTTCCATTCCACCTTATTTAACAGTATATTATATATGGCAGTTTCTGAAAATTTACAGCTATTGCCTAAAATTATATATATATTTAAATTATTATACACACACACACACACACAGTGTGTGTGTGTGTGTGTGTGTGTGTGTCTAAATCCAGGAAAAGTTTAGTCCTTCTTTTGGATAAAACTTTCTTCCTAATACTATTCTGTAATTTTTATGAATTATCTGTTTCAAATTTTCTTGATTAAAATGTCTTTAATGTTCTTATAAGATGGTTCCCAAAACATTATTTAAGAAAAGTCAGATTTATATCTTCTAATAATAGAAAAACAACTCTAAGTACTGAAATATAAAATTTCCCTAATATGATTATCTAATATTCAAATATGAGTGTTGACAGGTTTCACAGGCTAATAATTCTCGTTTTGATGAGGTGCTAGTTCGTGTTCTGTTGCTGCAATAAAAGCCTTGACCAAAAACAACTTTAAGGGGGAAGAATTTCTTTTGCTTACACTTCCAGGTCACAATTGAAGAAAGTCAGGGCAGGAATTAAGGAGACACCACAGAAGCAGGATAGCTTTCTTATATAGCCCATTTACATACTTAGGGATAGTGCCGCCTACAGTGGGCTGTGCACTTGCCCATCAATGAACAATCAAGGGAATTCTGCACAGAGAAGCCCAAGAGCCAATCTGACTGAAGCAATTCTTCAGCCGAACTTCCCTTTCCCAAGGGATTCAAGGTTCTTCCAAGTTGACAATAAATATAAACCAAGACACTCCATCCTTTGTCAACTTCATTTACAAACATGTTGCTCTTAAAACTTAACATATCCTTTCTTGTTTGTCCCCAAGATCTTTGTGAATTTTATACTGTAGTATAAAGCACAAATTTTAATTATTTCATAATCTTAAAAAATTTCAACACTAAAAAAGTCCAGAGTCTCTTTAAAAATAGTCTTTACCTGTGGGTTTCTGTAGAGAACAAGTGAAATTAAATATTTTTATTCCAAACAGGAAGAGTTCCTCACCCTTTCATGTCCTACATGAAAATAAAAAATGATCAAAGCAAAACCACAAATCCAGCAGTGTAAGTCAAATCCCATAGCTCAATGAGCTCAATGCATATCCCAGATCTCTTTTAGGAGCATTTGGTGCACAGGAAGTCCAACCTTCAAGCTCTGCCATCTGTAACACACAGAGATGTTTTCCTAGGGTCAAAATAGCTCTACCTCCTATCTGCCATTGTATCTGGTGGACATCTCACAGTGCTGGAACTTCAAATATTGTGCAGTCTCCACTGCATCTCAGGCCACACCTTCATCATTCATCTCTCCTGGCCTCACTTCAAGGACTTTGGACCTGCCACACAGCACCAGGCTGAAGCCATCTCCATGATCACTCATTCTTACATACTTCATGCTTTCAAAACCAGTACTGTGTGAGTAACTCTTATTTCTTACAAAATTTGACAGCCAGTTTGGCATGCAGTCTTGCCTTACCTAGATGCAAACTCTGTAGAATAAAAACGACAGATCTATCAGGAAATCTCAATGGGTGAAAAGGTTTAATGAATGTCATGAGAGCAACCAACCACTCCTTAAGAAGACGTATATTCTTGGTCCTTTAACTCTGTCCAGTTACCCATAATTGAGGTGCTCATAGGCCCCAGGAAGAACCTACTATTATATTTTGCTAAATGGAAATAGTATCAAATTGTCTTCTAAATATTTACTTTACATCCATAGATTAGTATAACTATCAGTCTTCATCAGAGAAAAGTCTTTGTACAGTAGACATCAGTTAACATAGTAAGTCATAACTGGTCAAATGGCACAGAAAAAAATGTCTAACATGCTCAACCACAAAAGGGGGTTATCTATTTTATTTTCCTTCTCCAAAGTCTCAGGGAACATTGTCAAAGCTAGGCAGAAATGCAGTAAAAGCCAGAGGTCAGGGAAGACAAGCAAACAGTGTTTTTGGACATGACAGGGGCTTTGCATTTAGGAAGTCACAGAAGCAGTGGGTGCCTAATAAGACTTGCACAGGATGAAACCAGTCAATATTCTAGTATAGACAGGGAAGGACCTAGGAGGCCTCATCTTAGCTGCAGCTCTATTGACCATTAATTACTACTAGAGGAGTCAGTTTTGTTTGGGGATGTGATATCTGGTTATGTTGAGCATACTCAGGGGAACTCCCTGATAGTCATGTATATGTGGATAACACTAGTTGGACTTAATGGATTATATAAAACCAAGAGTTCATATGGTTTGGGGTAGAGTATGGGAGAGAACTGTGGATAAGTTAGAGATGAAGTGAGGAGGTTAATATGATAAAAATACATGCATGTGCCGGGCGTGGTGGCGCACGCCTTTAATCCCAGCACTCGGGAGGCAGAGGCAGGCGGATCTCTGTGAGTTCGAGGCCAGCCTGGGCTACCAAGTGAGCTCCAGGAAAGGCGCAAAGCTACACAGAGAAACCCTGTCTTGAAAAAAACCAAAAAAAAAAAAAAACATGCATGTGTGTATATATGTGTATATATATATATATGCATGTATGAAATACTCAATGAATAAATAAAAATTACTATATATAAAAAGGAAAAATGTTGAAAATTTTAGCTCACAGCTGTATTCCTAGCACTTGGTATGCTGAGGCAGAAGGATTGTTAGTATTTTAAGCTCAGCGTAGGCTACACGAGTTCCAGACTGGCCTAGCCTGTAGTATATCACCTTGTCTGGAAAAAATACATATACCCATACATCCTATACACATACATATATATATACCATATAGCATAAGTCATATGTACATTTATAATATTCATTACATATACATTGCATAATATACATGGGCTCAGTTCTGTAATACATGCATATATAAGGCTAAGAGAATTACAAATTCAAGGCCTACTTGGACTACAGAGTTAGTTCAAGACTAGTTCAGGCAACTTAGAGAGATCTTGACTCAAAATAAAAGGTAACTGCCACACCAACTCCAGTGTTGTCCGTGTGACATGAACAATTATGTCAATAATAGCAGACGGGAGACATGTGTCCCACGGGACTAAGCTCCCTGGAGGTCCCTGGCAGAGTGCCTGTGTTATGCCTCCTTCTCAAAGGAGACGTGCTTCACAGATCATGAGCTCCCTCGGCTATGGGTTCTGTATAACTGCTTTTCTGATAATGTTCTAATTAATCTATAAAACACAGCCAAAATTAATGAATGCTTGGGTTGTGAACTATGGAGGAAAGGGGAAGCTGGACATGGACCTTATTTAGATATATCAGAATTAACTATTCCTTAAAGACCTCAAGCCTCAAGCCACTAGATAATAGAAAGTATAATAGTTCAGGCACTTCTAGGGAATGAACACTCACCCACTAGGAATCCTTTAAGAATCCCAACTAAAGTGATTTATGGCAGAAAATATTATCTCATAGGAGGCAGATGGTGGGCCCCTCTGTTGAGGAAGTTCAGCATAGAAAACTTAAGGACTACAGCAGAACCCCTCCCTTTACAGATATAAAAGTACAAATGTCCATATTCCAGCAGATAAAAAGATTTTATATTAGAAGAGATATATGGTAAAAAACTGAAGAAAGACTTAGGGAGCACCCAATTGCAGCACCCAAATTGGCTAAATGGGTCATGAGAACCAGAAAAGTAAAAATGAATAATAAACTAGCGAGCGGCTGAGATAAAGATGAAGGACACAGCTGCAAGAAGCCTACACAAGTCTAAGAACTTTACTAAGTTTAAAAAACACAGACTGCTCTTTGAGTCATAAAGTTCTTGTGAGTGAAGGGATATGTCTAGCGCCGATTAATAATTATATGCTTACTGTTTTTTAAAGATGATGTAATTGAATTATTGCCAAGCTCTTGTTGTTCCCTGTATGACTTGATAGTTTTCTTTTCTGTATATAAACTACTGATTTGCAGAAGTAAAATTGCAGCAGATTCAAACCACTTTTGAGTGTGTTGTCTGTCGGTCAGTCGCCGAATCCTTGCCTTCCTGACTACCCAAGCCCTGATTCTCCTACAGTCGGTCGTGGTACTCCCGGTGGGCCAGTCCGTGGCAGGTAACTAGAGAACTGAGATATAGTTCTCTAGTTCCAGACACAATAATAGGCATAATAGATATCAAAATATAGATACACTTGCTTACTAGGCACAGAGCCCTAATTTCCAGTCCTGTAAGAAAACTTCCATTGGAATTTACATTTTAATTCAGAAACTAAGACAATAGATAGCTACTTGTGTTGAAGCTGTGCTTATTATGTGCTACTTCTGAATGTTTCCCTAATTAGGGATATTTTTGGAACTATCATTGATTTCAGACCATTAGAAAAATTATTGATTTTTATTTCTCCACCAGCCATCTGCTTGTAATTTAGTTTTCATTAAAAAATTATTTATCTATGGGGCCATGAAGCCCAGGAGGTAAGTGCACTATGACAGCTATGAAATGTTTCTAGATCTTTCAGTGGTGATTATATATGTTGTCAAGGATCTCACTATTGTATAAAAGTTCTTTTCTTCAAAATGATTGCTATCTCATTTATGAGATATATGTAATATGCCACAAATTCTAATTTACAGTTGTGATCTCCTTCTAATTCTCAAGAACTGCTGTTGTTTAAAATAAAGCTAGCAACCATGTGTTGGCTTTCCATTCTTGCTAAGCCCATCTTTCTCAGCTTTTCATGTTGATTGTGCTTGTGTGTCAACTTCTGTTTGATATGCACACACAGACATGTTTTGCAAGTGAAAGTTCTCCAAGTTAAGTTGGAAGCATTTTCCATGCATAAAAAGGCTCCATTTTTGTTAGCAACTAGAAAATTTTCAAACACAAACATTTAAACACAAATAGAACAATATTACAATTTTGTCTTATCAGCTAGATGTTAAAATTTTAGACCTACAAAAATATTTCTGGGTTTATGATTAGAATTATGTCAGGCTGGTTATTTGTAGTTAGTCTTTAATATATGAACAAGTTATATGTTACAAATGTTTAGAAATTTTATTTTGTTTACTATTTTATAGTTCACATATATATTCTATACATTATAATTTTAAATTTAATGTCTATGTATCTATTGTTATTATTTAGAAATTTTTGATTTAATATTTTTCTATAGATTTGATGAATTTCCTAGTTAAAAATGCTTTTGTAATTTTCTCTCTATATAATCATGCCATATATAAACAGAAAAAATTTAACTTAAAATGTTATCTATATATCTTTTCTTTCTGTAATATTTTATATTTTCTATACTTTTCAAAACCTTAGTGAATAAGTTGAGATACACAAGCACTCTTGTTGTTTTGTTCTTAATTATAGAAGAATACAGTGTGTCACCATAAGTATAACATTATCTGGATGACTTTCATTTTCTTTTTTTCTTGGCTGCTAAGGCTAGAATTTCTAGTAGAAGGCTGGCTAGAAGAGGTAAAAGCAAACACGTTTTTCTTTTTTAGGTACTTAAGCAAAAGTGTCCGGTGTTTAGGCATTATCTACTCTGTTATGTGTGCACATTTGATAGATGTCTTTTGCTGGACACAGGAACATTTTCTGCTTATATGGAATGTTAACTGGGTGGTTACAATGTCTCAGAACACTTTCTATCTCTTGGTTTGATAATGTCTATCTTTATTATTGTATTTATATATTATAAGATAAATTTATGAGTGTTTGAACAACTTTTTAGAAAAAATATTTTAATGTTTGTGTGAATACGTGTGTCTCTTTGTGAGTATATGTGTGTGTGATTGTAGAGTCCAGAATATGGCTTTTTGTCCTTCATATAATCTCACTAGTCATGATACATGTTTTCTAATACCTTGATGAATTAAGTTTGTAAAAATCATGCTAAGGATATCTGAATTGATATTCATACATTTGTAGTTTGTTCTTATAATGATTTGTCTGGTCTCATTATTTTTTGTGTATATTCACCTATTGATTGACTGATTGATTGATTTTTTGAGCCAGATAACTTCACAGAAACCTCAAACTCATCATCTATCTGCCTCAGCCTTTCAAGTACTGGGATGATAGAAATGTGTTACTACTTGTGGCTTCTCTGAGTTTGGAATCAGAATAAAGTTGATGTATAAAATTAATTGGAAAATAGTCCCTCTTTTTCTTGGTTTTAAAAGAGTTCTGAAGAAATATCTTTGGTTGTTTGGCAGCTTCATAGCAAACACTGGTCTTGCACTAAATATCATCTTGTGAGTTGTATGTTTATTTAAAAAATGGTTACTGCTTTTGATCCATTAATATTCCCCAGTTGATATATAAATATGGTGGTTTTATCTATCTTGTAGTCTGTGTATCTCACAAAAGCAAACTTATTGGCTTTTTCTATATGAACTAGAAAGTTCTGTCTAGTCCAATTAATATCTCTTTTTTTAATTTCTTCCTTCCTTTCATTTATTTTTTGACCTCTTTTGAGAAACAAAAATTACTAGGCAATATTGATCTGATATCCCCATAGGTTAATTTGACTTAGAGAGTTTTTCCCATTGTGCTTGTGGTGAACACACTCCAGGTCATCCCACTCCTTGACAAAGAGACAGGTTACCAGAACCATTACTCAGGTTAAGTCTGATCTAGTTACCATGCTGTCTCCAAATCCCAAAAGGCTTCAAGGTTAATTACACCAACTCTCAGTCAACAAGTACACTGGGGATTTCCAGAATCTATCCCTCTTCAGTTGAGCCAGCTCTTCCTGAAAAGTAGCTTGCCTACTGAAAGAAAATAAATGTCAAGGTCAGCATCAGTGGACATGTTCAATGTAACTGTACACCCTTCTGAATAAACAAGAGTTATTATGCCTAGACCTCAAGGCAAAAGGTAGAAAGAGGCTAGACTTAGCCTAGCGCCTGTAGACTACAGGATCTCACAACATAGTCTGTGTAGATTTTTGTTGTGGGAAGTCCATGTGTGATAGCTATATCAGTGTGATATGTTCACAGAAGATTGTTGAAGGCTAGGCCCTAAAGACATGACAGAAAAAAAGGCAACAGTGCCTCCGGCATGAGCTGTGTATGTTCTTTTGGGGAAAATGTGGATGTTCTTATCTTCTCCCACACCCAATTTAGGAGGATCAGTGGTCTTCCAGAAGGATGAGATACAAAGAGCACAGATATCAGAATGTGATGGAGCAAGATATCAATGACAGCAAAAATGGGCACAATTTAATTCAATGTTGAATAATTCATATTTTTCTCACAAAATATACAAAACCCAGACTCTGTAATAATCTTAAATATCCATCTAGGTTTGGATTGTCTTTTAACAATTTTTCTAGATCACTGAGTAGCTACATCATATTTTAATTTTATGATAAGTCCATATATTTAGTTGCTTTCTTGAATGGGGATTATTTTTTTCCTAATAGATTTTTCATAACCATTCTCAATAGTTTAAAAATATTAGCTGATAACTGTGATCATAATAAAACTATTTTCTTAGAGAAAGAAGATCTTTTAGCATTTTTCTCCTTTCTTAATAAAACTTCATATTCATGACATTTCCTTGCAGACCATTGTTTCACTTCTCTTGCTCACTACCATGCTGTCTTGCCCCTTCACCTCCTCATGGCCCTTGTCTGCTGAATAACTACCCTGCTTCTACTCTAAGGTAATATATGTATACATATATACACATTTGTAAACACACTTATAAATCCATGTTTCACATGTAACAGAAACTGTGTGGCATTAATCCATTTGTCTTTATTTCCCCTCCTGATATCTTCTTTTGCTGCCCTGTTCTTTTCTTTTAGAGCCCTTCCTTTTTTCCACATATGAGTCTTTCTACTCAAACTCTACGTATGATGTTCCATATTTACATCAATTCTTGTATGACCCTGAAATGAATTTCATTTTTTCATTCTATATTTTAACAAAATTTTAATTTAAATGTTATTCATTACTATCAATAAAACTATTTCTATACTAAAATTGAGATTTCATATTGGTTCTAAGTGTTTACTACTATAATATATGCCCAATTATCTTATTGCTGACTACTTATTGATTTATATAGAATATTGATTTAGCTAATTAATTTAAAATTTTGTGCCATTTATTTGCCTAGCCTATCTAGGATCACCATAACAGGTAGGTAAGAATACTTGCTCTGCAAGAATGTCAGCTTCAGCTCCAATCCTCAACAGTCACAGAAAAATCCATGTTCAGCTGTGTAGACTCCTGGCCCCAGCCCTGGAACTAATCCTGCACAGAGAGTTACATGGCACTGGAAGTTGCCCAGCTTTGTGAATAGCAAGCAATTGGAGGCAAAGACAGTTGTATATCTAGTCTAGAGCTTGATAGCTGGCAGCTTAGCCTAATGGCAATGTTCCAGTTTAGTAAGGTGCCCATTTTCAAGGCAAGGGGGTGGAAAGCTAAAGAGAAATGAACTGGGTACTGGCACCCTCTACTCATGTAAAAGTATCACACACACACTCTAATACACACACACACACACACACACACACACACACACACACACACACAATTGTTAATACCAATTTAATAATGAGCTGTATGCTATAAGAAGCTTTCACTTGCTATGCTGTCCTTCTGTGTTTTGTTAATATTTCTTGCAGGATTTTATTGTTCACATAATGGGATCTGATAGGCTTTACTCTGCCCGATTTATCTAATTTTGGTCATTTAAGAATAAACGTGAGCATTTGGAAGTCATAGGAGTTTGTTGTTGTTGTTTGTTTTTGTTTTTTGAACAGCTTTGCCTTTGTTTCTCATAAAGATTCAGTTTCTTTCTTTTCCTCCTATATGATTTCTTTAGTTCCAGACACTAATTGTAAAACTCTCTTCCTTTATAGACACTCATTTAAGAGTTGCTTCATATATTTGCAAATCTTTTAGACTTAGCTTTGTGAAAACACTCTTTAAACCATTTACACTGTAAAATTTTAAGTAACTTGGTCTGCTTATATTAAAAAAGGATTTTATGCAAGCTTTACAAATTCTGTATGCAAGAAGAATATAATGGCATCAAACAATTTTTATTTTACACATAGACATGAAAATAGAATGCTAGATAAAGAAGAACTCACTTGATTTAAGTTATCTAAAATTGATTATGAACATATAAATGAATAAAAGAATAAGCCAGAAATATTTATTATTTCTGAGTTTGTCAATGACTTTTTTATTTATAAAACTATTTACTTTGTGCTGAACTGTCTTAGTCAGGATACCTCTAACAGTAAAAGTTAAAACTATTTAATAAAAAGAATATTTATGAATAGTAAAACATCATTTATTTTATTGTTTTAAATAATTCTTGATAGCAATTGTGACTTTTTATTAAACAATTCTGTTAGTGACAATGGCATTAATAAATGCTGCTTTTGTTTATCTATTATTCTAGGGCTGGATTTATTCATTCTTGTGAAATTAATCTTTTCACATCACACTAACTCTGTGAAGAGGGAAATGGAAGAAAAAGTTCATAAGAATCAGGATCATCCTATGTATAAAATTTCAACTTAATAAAGCTATGAAACATTCATCAGTATGTCTCTAGTATCAGTACTATTCTATGAATTTAGTCCTCTGTTTTTCTTATAAAAATAAATATTTTCTTCATTCCATGTAAATATGGTACCTAGTAAATTACAACTATTTACAACTATTATCATCATGTTTCTCCCTGCTGTTGTTTTGGAAGTTTTCCTGCTAATCATGTTTGAATAATCCTACCATTGCTATTATTGAATTTCCTATGTTGTAGAGAACCCAGTAGGATTAACAAGTAAAACTGCTTTGTTACTGATGTGGTGTTATCACAAATGCCATGGCTGCAAATTTGACTCTTGCAATGATAAATGCTTCCAGAATATGGAATGACAAGTGTCAAAAGGTGACTCATGACTATTCAAATTTTAAACTGAAGGCCTTAAAATACAATCTGGATTTTAATGATTGCTTTTCTGTTACCCATCCTGTCCATTTCATACTCTCTCATTAGATCAGCCCCAAAGGTGATCCATGCTGATTAAAAATTATGACACCTCATTTTCATAATAGAAGCTCATTTCAATTCCACAACCAGAAGAGTTTGAATGAACAGAAAACTTCTCAGTAAAAAGCATTTCATCAAAGAACAATGGTTAACAAATCTGAGCTGACAGTCAAACCAAAACAAAGCAGTTTCTAAGACTCTCATTTTCTGATCAGAGATTTATATGCATTGAGATTCAATTATCTACAATGAAGAAATACTGTCTTCAGATTCCTTCATATCCTGAAGACCTTGGCTTGTATTCTTTTCAATTACAAATGAAAAAAAAATTCTTCCCTGGCTTCTTCAATGACAGGGCTAGCAATCTGATACAGATGGTTAATTCAATGACTTGTGTAAATCTTGTGCTTTTTAAAGATTTGAAACCACCATGCTAACATCAGTTTCATTGTTGCCCAATGAGTATTTCAACATGAAAAGACCCAGTCTCACTGACAGTCTGCCTTGGATTTCTCTAGACTCTGAAAACTAGAAATTGGGTGATGGTTTGTAACTACATTCTCACAGAGCCATAGCATTTCTGTCTCTGATGTTTCAGATCTTAATCGATATAGAAAGTCTGTGTGTACACACATTCCTAATAATTTTCTTTTATTGGAAGGTGAACTTGGCCATACTATTATGCAAATTAGATAGATTCACAATCACAGAAGTTTGAGTGATTAACAAATTGCCTGTGATAAAATGTTGATAGTCCTGATTCACTGTTCACAAATAACACATATTTTCAAATCGCAATTTTCTCATAGATAAAATCAATGAAGCTTCGTTTTTAGAAATATAATTGTTGTGGAGAGTAATATATTTCAGCATGGTAAGATGAATAGAAATGAACTCACCTCATTACAGTTTCTTAGTTTTTGTGGTAAAATATGTATTCTCATTAGTTGATGACCCTTTGACATTTAAATGGATTTAAATGTCATAAAGACAGTTTCCTTACCTTAAGTGTTAATAGGTCTAATGATTATCTTCTCACTAATAGAATTCCTTATTGACTTCTTTCTGATGAATAGAAATGACAAGCCTGGTTCTAGAGTTAGAGCATAGGGGACATGGTAGCTTTCATCTTTCTCCTTTTTGAATGGTGTGTTCTAGGGACAGCCAGCAGAGATGCTCCCATGAGATTTGATAAGTCCCATGAATAGATTAAGTGGCAAAGGAAATAAAGCCCTCTGTCAATACCAACAAGTACCCGAGACCTCATGTTAACAATAACAAGGGAGTGGACACTCATCAAAGACATTTTAAAGTCCTGAAAAAAATGTGCATGCCTCTTGTTTTATGCCACTGTGTTTTAAAAGATGATTTTTATTCAGAAACAGTTTTTCTGACACAGCATCTATTATTGGCATTATTTTCCTCCCAGGTTTCTATGACATCTGAAGTTACTCTTTTAGGTGCATGGATACCCCATGTAGAGCTGCAGATGGATACCTTTGGGGGAAAACAAACCACCACTGTGCTCCATGTGACTCCAGTTGAAGCCAACTGAAATGTCAGGCTTAACATCCCACTCATTGCCCCGGCTTGCCTGCCCCACCCAGACAGATTGCTTTAAATTAAAGTTTCTTCACAATATGTCATCAGGAAAATATACTTACTTGTTATAAACTATTTGGAACATGATGTCTGACACACAACCATTCGCACAATCGTAACACAGGCTTCCTTTGACATCTCCCAATCTCCTGTATCATACCTTTCCTATAAATGATTATTTTAATTCCCAACATTTGCTAATGAAGCCCCAGTAGGAGGTGTCATTTTGTGCCAATACATTTACCCCTTAATAAGTAGGAAATGTATTTCTAGTTAATATAACTTTTGATATTCCTAAACATATTTAGGTACTTTAAAGGAAGATGGGGCTATATGTAGCAAGTGTTTTTGAGCATTATTTTATATATTGCTAACCATATTCCTCTTTGATGAGACTCATAATCTGATCAGCCTCACGCACCATATTAGATACAAATATCAGCTCTAACATAAGACATTGCATCATAATAGCAAGCAAAGGCAGTACAGTAGAAACAGTAGAAACGGGACCCTCTGCTTATGCACTGTCTGTGTCCTCATATCTGTGCTTTGTCCAGTGATTGCTAGTGAATGCTGACTCCTCTTAGGAGTGATTCTTACCACTCAGTTGTGATTGAAATGATCAGAATAACTACTTCAAATTTTTTTTAATAAATATATTTACCAACTAGAGTGTGCCAAAATATTTCAAAAACCCCTGATAATACAGATAACAATACCTTTTTATATGAAATATGTCTGAACAGGAAAATACATAGTTTGAGTCTATTGAACAATTGTTTCATTGTTAAAGTGGCATCTATTCTGTCATATATTTCTACAGTAATAGCTGATATAATTTACATAATGAAACAGGAAACTTTAACCCGAATCCATAAACACAGTCAAAAAAGATAAAAGCCCATCATTATACTACTGCTATCTGAAAAAGAATTATGTACACAGCTTAATTCCTATCCTCTTTCAAGTTCTGTTCATTCATTCTATTCAAATGATATATTTCATTTTTTGTAAGGTAGCATACTATAATTTTTATAATTCTTAAATTATATGTTTATAGAAAAGTACACATGTGCTATTTTTAGTTTCTTTAGCATAATTTCAGGGTGAATTTTAAGCAGATTTCAGTTGTTTGTTTATTCTATAGAACAAATAAAAATTAATCTCAACAATTACAAATAACTTTTTTATAACATAGAATTGCTAAATTATACCTTTACAACTTCATTTTGAGGGTATTTAAATGTTTCATATGTTTCTATGTTATGTCTTAGATAAATATTTATTCAAACTTTCATTTCAGTCTTTACACAGATAATTCCAAATAAAATATGATTGAATTCATAGGTAATATTTCATAACTGAACATTTAATGCACCAAATCCTGGTTCCAATAATGAATTTGATAGTGCCATTGCTTTCCTATTCATGGAACAATATGAAGACCATGATGTTAGTTCAGCTCTTAAATAATATATGACATAAAATAAAATTTCTGCATTGGTTTTGAATGAGAAATGGCTCAGTGGTTAGGAATACTTGCTTCTCTTAAAGAGAACCTAGTTTCACCTATGAACACTCACATCAGGCAGTTCGCAACCACATGTAACTTCAGTTCCAAGGATTTGACTCTCTCTTCTGTCTTCTGAATATAAATGTGCATACACATTTAAAATAAATTAAGTAAATCTTAAAAATATATGCTGTGGTTGCCTGAGAGACAAGTAAGCATTATTCAAATTAGTGTAAATTGTAGAGATTATATTGACTAAGTTTAAAAATACTACAAAGTCAATCTTATTTATGTCATAAAGTGCCTCAATAACTGCTTCAAAGTGTACTATTTTATATGAAAAAGATGGTAAAGGTGCTACCTGAATTAGTCAAATAACTGATATATATATATATA
Source organism: Peromyscus leucopus (assembly GCF_004664715.2). Lineage (NCBI taxonomy): Eukaryota > Metazoa > Chordata > Mammalia > Rodentia > Cricetidae > Peromyscus > Peromyscus leucopus. The sequence goes on from NC_051064.1 coordinate 50,749,938, forward strand.
TCAGTTATATATATACATATATATATATATATATGCTTGCCTAGATATTTATATATTTATATAGCAACTCAACATGAAATTAGAGTTCTCCATGTCAAATCAACCTTTGGCCACATTGTTCCATTTTAAAGGTGGCATATAATAAGCAAATTACCACCATTCATGTAAAATTACAAATGGTAATTTTTCTCATCCTCACAACAGAAATGGGTGGTATGGTTTCTCGAAGCATCTTTACACAATCTCCCTCCATTTTTGGACCACTTTATACATTATTGTAGACCTTTCTACAATATTAATGAATATTAGCTTTACTTGAAAATAACTGTTACCCTTTCTCATTATATCAAGAGATATAACTTGTCACTTTATGATAAGCATATGTCTCTTTAAATATTATATCTCAAGATGAATTATGTAAACAATATTATTGTCTTTAGGTATACTTGCCTTGAGCATTTCTGAATGATGTATAAATTTGATTCAAATTTTTAATTGATTTTATATACACCCCTCTCCAAACAATATAGAAAGCACACACACTCATATTTACACATCTTTCTGTGCAGGATACTTCATTATCATTGCAGTTTGCTAATACAGCCATGTTTGGAAGGACAGTCAGGTCACCCCATATGCAGATATATGTAATTATCTTTCATGGCTAATCGGTCACAGAATTAAGAGAGTATACAGGAATGTTTTGCACAGTTCTCCATAGAGAATGGCTGTGCCCTATCAGTTGGCTAGAAGTACATCTAATTGTCATGCACTGCTGCACATAATCTTTTTTTTCACATGGAAATCAATAATGGCCTCTGTGGGATCCTAGATTTGAGTTTGAATATGTTTAGACAATAATTGTCTGTGTAGCAGAATAATGCAAAGAGGTAAACAGATTTTGAATCAATCAACATCTAGATTGCTGGTTTAGTTTATTGATTTTTGAGCCTTTGTTTTCCTGTTAAATCAGAGCAAAAATATAAAAAGGATAATAAATATTCTGATGATGTTTTCAGGATGGATTTTATCCTTATGAAAATGATTTACAGAAGTTAAATGGAGCTGATAAATTTATATTTATCCCTTCTGCTCTTTGAGAATTTTTCACATTTCACAGGTAGCTGGTAAGTGCATTACCCATATGCCAAGAAGACATATTGTATATCCATTCATTAACCACATTTAATCATAATACATTATAATGTCTACATATGTGGACCTTTCACTTTGAAGCATATACAATAAAAGGAAAATTGACTTGGAAATCGTGTGTAGCATCCAAACTCCTAGTGTTAATCGAGCATAGGTGGTGCAGATCCATACAACTCAAATAATGTTAAATGCTTGGTTCCTAAGGATGTTAAGTGCCTATGTGAATGATGTCAATATATGGAACAGAATATGAATGTATTATTAAAAGCAAGCATTTCTAATCTCCTTGAACTCGTGTAGTAATGTGAACTCTATGAATCCTGAACATACTGTAAGAGAGGTCCCAGTAAATAGAGGACTCATAGATGTCTAGGAAAAACTTTTCTAATATGAACATTTATCCATAGCTAAAGATTATACTTATGAAAGCTGGATAAAAGATAGGGCTTTTGGTACAGGCCTGTAATCCAGCTGCTTTGGGAGTTGTGACAGAAGGATCATAAGTTCAAGGTCCATATGGACTGCAGAGTGAGTTCAAAGCACATGGAACACCCCACTGAGATTCTTTCTAGAAATAAAAGGTAACAGGAATGCAGGCATATGTGTCAGTGCTAGAGCACTAGCTTAACATGCATAAGTACTGAAAAATTTTTAAAAAAATATGGATTAAGTATTCATTCTTTACAACATAACATCTATATCAATTCAACCTGCTAAAGTTTAGTGAGAAAAAATAACAAATTTTAATATTATTATATATTATTAATATTATATTAATAAATTATTAATAAAAATTAATAATATAATGTAAGAATCATAATGTCCCACTTATTTGATTTTGGTACTTAATTTTCAAGGAAACTTTCACTGGGATATTGTTTGATTAAGTGGATTTTAGGAAATATTAGTTCTTATAATTACATGGTGATCTGAGGTTAGAATTTAAATCAGCTTCTGGAAACAAAACTATTTGAATGTTTCTATTTTAAAAAAAATAATAAGCATTGTATATTTCAAATCATGATAATTATTCTTTAGAGACATTTTAAGAATATTTGTTTCTCATTTTTAGATGAGATAAAGTAAATATTAGAATGACAATATGTTTCCAGAGTCAGTATTTATTTCCCATAAAAAATAGTTCTATGAACAAGATTAGGTTAGAGGTGTATAAAGAACTGAAGCATCACTTAGTAATTTATAATGATAATCATGCCCAATACAGATGGTTGCATGTAGGAAATCTAGTCATTCCTATAGGCAGAGACAAAATACAAAGTAAATAATGCTAATAAGAAATGAACAAAAGAAGGAAGAAAGCAAAAGAATCAGAAGCATTCCAGAAAAGTAAAGCAGGGCAAAGGAATTTTCTAATCTAACCTGGATGTTGTAGGCAGGATAAATAAGAGCAAAGGAGACAAACCTTTCTTTGAAAAGTAAAACTCTAATCTTTATTTCTCAGTGAATAAAGTGAACACTTTATACCATAAAGATTACATAAAAACATGAATTCAAAATTTGGTACTTGATGGGTCATCAACAAAATCTTGTTATAGACATTACTTTTGATTTAAGAATGAGATTGCTATCACAAGCATTTGTTTAGAACTTGGTGGGGAGGGTTAATTGAGAAATTTCCCCCTTAGGCTTTGTTATTTGAACCCTTAGTCCCCAGATGGTGGTGTTTGGGGAGGCCTTGGAGGTTTGGTCCTGCTGGTGGAGGTAGGTCCCTGGAGGAAGGCTTTCAGAATTTAAATACCCATACCAATTCCAGTTCACTCTCCCTCATGTTTACCATGAAAAATGGGAGCTCTCACCTTGCTGCTCATGTTTCCATGCCAACTGTTTGCAGTCATGTTTCTCCATCATGATGGACTCCAATCCCTCTTGAACCCTGAGACCAAATAAAGCTAAACTTTTTTTTTGAGACAGGGTTTTTCTGTTGTAGCTTTGTGCCTTTCCTGGAACTCACTCTGTAGTCCAGGCTGGACTCCAATTTACGGAGATCCATCTGCCTCTCTCCCAAGTGCTGGCATTAAAGGCCTGCGCCACCACTGCCCAGCTAAAAATAACTGTTGAGGACCTCTTTTTTTTTTTTTCTAGAGCTGAGGACTGAACCCAGGGCCTTGTGCTTGCTAGGCAAGCACTCTACCACTGAGCTAACCTTTTAAAGTAGCTTTATTCATATAGTCTTTGAGCCTTTTGATAATATTTATTTTTACTATTTAATAATCATTGTGCATTATGTGAGTTGCTTTTCTTAAGGAACTTGATAATGGGATTACTTATCATTGGCAGAGAGATGTTGTCTTGATTATTCAAATTGTTTCTGATTTTGTGGTGGGATCTAAGCATCTGGAGTTAGGTCATTGGCAGTGTTTCTTAGCAGGAGAATCTTGTCTTCCCTTCATTGAGTGGATGTTCATATCTGTTTCCCGATAATTAATTTTGTCAAGTTACAGACCAATGAACAGAGCTTAGGTATTGGTGTAACTGGATGTTGATGTTCTAATATGGTATCAGAAATAGTCTTGGTTCAGCCCTAGGAGGGGATATTTCTAAGACTGGCAGAAGACCTTTGGTAGAGTTAGAATATTCTTTTTCTTTTGTTTTGTTTTTTAGAGACAGGGTTTCTCTGTGTAGTTTTGGTGCTTGTCCTGGATCTCACTTTGTAGACCAGACTGGCCTTGAACTTACAGAGATCTGACTGGCTCTGCCTCCCGAGTGCTGGGATTAAAGTTGTGTGCCATCACTGCCTGGCTGAGTTAGAATATTCTTACAGCCAATGCACAGGGGTTTGGAGGATGTACCCAGGACTTAACCTGGAGCAGCAAATTTTGGTGGAATGATAGAAGGAGTTTGGGGTCCAACAGGCAAGGGAGGGTTGAAAATAAGCATGGAACACATGGTCCTCAGGAAGAAGGAAGACCTCAAGGGTGTGAAGAATTGGCAGCAGGAATCTAGGGTCTCTATCTGAGAGAGGAATTTGGAGGAGCAGAAGACTGGACAGGATAACTCTAGTCCTCAGGTATGCCTTAAGGGTGAGTCATGTACATAGGTAAGCACAGGTTCACAGTCTGAAGGCACACACTCTAAGCTGTAAATGTGCTGCTTGAAAAGTTTGGCAGCTCTGGGAATCCCACCCTTCTAACTGTCAGGGCATCTGATAGTTCAGGGCACAGGAGGATAAATTGCATTAAAGCAAATAATTTCAGATAGGAAGGAGGCTCCCCAGGATTTGGAGGTGAGATTTTCATTTCTTTATGTTCTTATCATTTTCTGTAGAACTGAAGGTAAAGGAGTAGGAAATACAGATCTTGATATATGTGAGTCAGTAAATTAAAGTCTATTTTGTTTTAATTATGTAGGCAATCACGTCTCCTCCTGAAACAAAACTTTTCTGCATTTTAGTCATGTTCTTTAATTAGATGTGGATCAGCAAACAGTATTTTAGTATAATACACAAGATTCAAATTGAAAACGATGAAGGACAGTTATTATAAGGATTCAAATGAATTACCTGCAGAATGCTTATTTACCTTGATAGACCATTCCCCAAGACTGCCATGCTTGAAGATCTGTTACACACTCTTCTGCCTTTAGTAGTCACAATCTGTTATAAAATCAATTTCACATTTTCAGTTTCACTTTTCTTTACCATTGTTTATCAAGGCTTGGATTTAATAGGTATACTAGACAATGTTAACAAGTAACCCCAAATACTCACTTTGATTATAGCAAGTTTTCTTCTATAAACTTTCTGAGCTCCAGTAGAAAATGACCCTATCACTACCCAAAATTTGGTTTTTGTTTATTTGTTTTCCTCTCCTTTTCTGTGTAAAAGTATTCTTGATACATGACAGAAACGTCAAATTTTCCCAGCCCTGCATGATTCCAAATTAGACAAAAGCTGAATTCCTTCCTAAGGCTTATAAGGGCATGTCCCAGCCAGCACTTGAGGTGATCTTTTACACTCGTGTCTATATTCCAATGACATTATTTTTTATTGTTGTGACTGATTTGCTAATAAACTATTTCCCTGCTACCAACTTGTTTTTATTCCCAAGCCTGTAGCGATCTGTGTTTGGCATGATGTGATGTACATTTCCACACATGATTGTTTATGAGATTGTCTGAGTGACTACTGCATCCTGCTAAAGAACTGGACGCAGTGTGGTACACAACAGCAGAATGTGGTCAATGCATAGTTTTGAATAAATGAATATCAAATGATAATCTTACAACAATTATGTTATTATAGAAGTGTTAAAGGTGATATTAAAAACATACAACAGTATGTATCAGTTTTTATTTTTCTTCTTTTTTTTCCCATTTATTGAAAATAGAGGGCTTTTTCCTCAGATAATATCCTGATATAGTTTCCCCTCCCTCTACTCCTCCCAGTTCCTCCTCACTTCACCTACTGTCTGGATCCATCCCTTTTCTCTCTCTCACTAGAAAACAAACAGGCTTCTAAGGAATAGTAATAAAATAAAGTATGTTAAAAAACAAAAACTAACACATCAGAATAGGACAAAACAAACCAACAGAAGGAAAAGAGCCCAAAATAAGGAAAAAATAGATACAGATGAAAAAGGATTTGTAGGGTAAAAATAGAGAAAAAATACACAGCTAAAAAATAAGATAAGTTGGAGGAGGGGAAAAGCCCTAACTAGGGACCTCCAACGATGCCATTGAGTTCATTTTCTGTTCTGCTGCCGAGCATGAGACCTAACCTTAAGTGTGGTGATATTTTATTTGTGCTGAAATGTGGTGATATGTTATTTGTATGTTAATAAATAAAGTTTACCCGGAGATCAGAGGTAATAGCAAGCCATTAACACAAAAGTCAGGCAGTGGTAGCACACACCCCTTAATTGGATCACTTGGCAGGCAGGGTCTCTGTGTGTCCAAGGACACACTAGGGAACAGCCAAGCCTGGTGATACAGACCTTTAATCCCAGTACCAGTCATAGAGACCTGGAGGTCTGTACAGACAGGCAATAACAAGGAAGTGAGGTAGCTGGGCTAAGAGCCAATGAGAGGGCAGAAAAGCAAGGCAATAAAGGTGCAGTTTAGACAGGAAGTAGTTTTATTTTGGAGGCGACAGAGCTGGTGAAGTAAGGTGGTAGGTGGCTCTCACTATTTCCCTGACCTCTAAGGCTTTCACCCCTATATTTGGCTCCATGTTTCTTAATTAATAAGACTGTTTATAAATTCATCTATACTTAAGAGTAGTCTTTTTCCTTCCTGAGGTTCCCTTGAAGAAAGCTAAGTTTTCATTTCCAAGTGGCTATTAGTTGAGGATGGATTTTGAGTTATATATGGGGGCATGTTTCCACTTCTTTCAGCTTGAGAACCCCATCTGGTATAGATCTGCGTAGCCCCTGTTCATGCTGCCTCAGTTTCTGTGAGTGTATATGTGCATCAATAATGTTGATTTAGAAACCGTGTTTTCTTGGTCTTTTCCATCTCCTCTGGCTCTTACACTCTTTCGGTCTCCTCTTCCTTGAGTCCTGAAGGGAGAGATTTGATGGAGACAACCCATTTTGGACTGAGTGTTCCACGGTCTCTCATTCTCTACACCATGTCTGGCTGTGCATCTTTGTATTTGTTCCTATCTGTTAAAAAATAAAGCTTCTCTGATGATGACTGAGCAAGGCACTGACATATGAGTATAGCAGAATGTCATTAGGACTCATTTTATTGCTATTTCTTTTTCTTTTCTTTGCATCACAGTAGTGTTTGGTTTTGCCCTAGGTTACTGGACTATCCAGCGTCAGGGTCTCAGTCACCAAAACAGTGTTAGGTATGGGTTCCATCCATAGAGTGGGTCTTTTGTCAATTCAGATATTGATTGGTTACACCCACAAGGTTTGTGCCACCATTGACCTAGCATCTCCTGCAGGCAGGACACCATTGTAGATCAAAGTGTTTGTGGATAAGCTGTTGTTTATGTTTCTCCTTTGGTAACATGCTAAGTACCTTTCTGTACCAAAGAAGCTAATAAGTAGAGGTGGAAGGCTCTATGTAGGCACCAACTCAGCTTCTCTATGTTCAATGGTTTGTTAATATTCCACAATTTGAGCCTGTTTATAGTTTCGTATTACTTTATATTTTTTCCTCATCTATTTGATCCCCTAATTTTATTAAATGTGAGTAAATTTTCAGACTTGTCCAAATTAATTTTGACACTAAGAAATAGTGACCATCAAGAGGGCATCTCCAAAGTTCCAAGGATTCAGACTGGATCATAAAAATTTTCACTTTCATCTCAGGTCTTCAAGGTCTGACAGTGTTTTTTCTACCTGCCACTTACCCTTCTTTTTTTTTAAGTTAATTAAGTTACTGCTGTGAGTGCAAGAGGCTGTCATCTTTTCTTCCTTATAAGCATAAATTACATCAAGATTGTTAGAAACTGGTTTTTCTTTGACCCTCAAGGAGATGACATATTTCAAGAGAGGTACTACTGTCTCCTTGATAGTGAACTCATGATGAAATATTGATATGGGATCTCATTTTCCTCTTGGTTTATCTTACTGAGTTGTCTATAGTTAACTTTATAAAAAAATTTAGTGGAGGGTAATATTAGTAATACCTTATTATGGTAAAACAGAAACTGTCCATTGTTTTAATATTTAAAATATGTTGTGCAATATTCATCAAAAACTAAAAAAGTATTATTAAACAGAATGTTTAATTCTGAGAAGAAAAGTCTACAAAAAGACTATTCTTAGTTATATATTCTTTTAAGTACATGAATACACTGAAAAAGACTGTGTGTAATGCACACATATATATGTATATGTGGTTGTGTGTGTTTGTGTGTGTAGTATGTATGTATGGGTATATGTATGTATGTATATGAGCTCAATGACCAAATTTATATTATTATTGTTTGTATCAGTGTTTAAGCATATTATGCATATATAAATACAGTTTATACATATTAAATAAAAATGTGCACATATATACTTCTCAGTAACCTAATGTTTCAAACATGTGTTCTTACATGTATATATTATAAATAGATAAAGATTAATATTTGTAAATTGACCAATTACTTACATTAAAAAATGTCTAGAAATATATTGAGTCTCCTGGGCCCCAAGGAAGCAAAACTTCAGCTGCACCAAAATTGGTAGAAATTTTCAGCATTCATTTACTATAGCCTTATCTATTCTGTACAGGTCAGTGCCAGTGGGAGGAAGCTCCTGGCTCTTACTTTCACCTGGTGGTGATATATTGTATCCCCCAATATATTGTGAACCCTAATAAAGCTTATCTGGAGATCAGAGGAAAAAGCCAGCCACTATATTAAACATAGAAGTCAGGCAGTTTAATCCTAGCATTCAGGAGGCAGAGATCCATTCACATCTCTGTGAATTCAAGGCCATATTGAGAACAGAGCCAGGCATGGAGGCACATTCCTTTAATCCCAGCACGAACCATAGAGGTCTGGAGGTCTGTATAGACAGACAGGAAGTGATGTAGCTGGGCGGGGAGAAGAAGTAAGATGGCACAACAGAAAGGCAAATAGGTGTGGGAATTCGGGAAGAGGTCTCTTTAGAGGCTGAGGAGTCAGTAAAGTGGGGTTGGCTGTGGCTTGTCCTATTGCTCTGATCCCTCAGTTTTAACCCCAATATCTGGCTCCAAGTTTTTTATTATTAAGACCATTTAGCAATTCCTCTTACATCTCCCTGGGGAAAAAGAGAACTGAATTGTATGTCCACTGTTCACTCTTTTGTAGTAGAGATTGCCTGAGGGACTAAAGTCTATCCTGCTCTCATTGATAACAATTGGTGTGAGTCTGGAGCCACTGAGAACAGGGTGATAGTTTATTGACATTTTATATTATCATATGCTCACTTGACTATCAGCCAAGGCTAAGTTCAAAACTGGATGGCCTCACTGAAGAATTACAACAGTTAAAGGCTTAATTAAAATCCTTGCCAAAAGTTCTCAAAATTTCACAGAGGAAGATGAACTTCTGAAGTGATGTTTTGAGATTTTTGTTGTTTGCTATTGGTGGTGGTGGTGGTACTGGCAGTATTGGGGTGTGTGTGTGTGTGTGTGTGTGTGTGTGTGTGTGTGTGTGTGTGTGTGTGTTTGTACTTGTTTGGATATTTTGAGATAAGGTCTCTGTAGGCAGAAGTTTCTATCCTGTCAGCAGCTCCCAAATAAACACACAAAAGCTTATATAAAAGATTATAAAAGCTCAGGATTATTACTAACTAGCTCTTATAACTTAAATTAACCCATTTATATTAATCTTTGTACTGCCCTGAGGCTCGTGGCATTTGTCTCTTCCCAGCAAGTCTTGCTTCCTCTATGTCTGGCTGGTGACTCCTCTCACTCCACTCTTCTTTCCAGAGTTCTCTGTGTCTGGCTGTCCCACCTACACTTCCTGTTTATCTATTGGCCAATCAGCTTTTTATTAAACCAATCTGAGTGACAAAGTTTCACAGTGTACAAAATGATTATTCCAGAGCAGGTGTCATACAGCCCAGGCTGGCCTTGAGATTGAAAAGAGCTGAAACAGGTTTTGAACTCTTGATAATCCTTAGTTTACCTCCAGGGGCTTAGAAACATATATACATACACAACAACTTCTTCTAATCAATATAATTTTTTTTCAGGCCAGTATTCTTGCAATACCAAAAGAAGGAGTTTTATTTATTTTCTATTGCTATGCTAAGACATTATGATCATGGCAACTTACAGAAGAAAGAGTCAGTTGGATTTATAGTTTTGGAGCATGTCCATGACAGCAGTCAGGCATGGTGCTGGAGCAGTAGCTTAGAGCTCACACATGTTGAGCAAAAAATTAGGTGGTAGAGAGAGAGAACTTACTGGCATGACATAGATTTTTGAAACCTCAATGGTGACCTCCAAGACACACCTCCTACAAAAAGGGTACATCTCCAAATCCTTCCCAAACACTCCTACCAACTGGAAACCAAGTATTCAGATATATAAGTCTATGGCAGCAACTCATCAAAAACCACCACAGAAGGCAAAGATACTATAAGAATTAAACTAAAGGCCAAGAACTTGGATTAAACATAGAAATGCAATCTGTAAGAGCTAGCAGAACAGTTTCATAGTGAATTAAAAGAATATGAAACACAGTAATGTGGGAATAACATACATGTTTATGTGTGAATGGATTAATAAAAATTATTTCATATATCTAATGAAATAGCAAAACAAACCAACAAACAAAAAGGATGTGGTATCTTATGTTACAACATGGATGAATTTGAGGACACTGTGCTTAATGAGTTAAGTCAGTCACAGAAGACAAGTGTTGCAGGAATCTAAACAAATGAGGTATATAAATTCATCAAATTCACAAAGACAAAGCAGAAATGTATATACCAAGGGTTTTGGAGAAGTGAAACAGTGAACTGTTGCCACTCTCTATGAAAAGAGTTCCATTCATGAGTAAAATGTCCTAGCAATATGCAATACAAAACCATATTTTTAGAGCTACAGGGCTGAATATATTATTTATAATAGTAAATCTGTACTTAAAATTGTTGAGGATAGATTTTGTGTTTTGTGATTTGAACCTCTATAAAAATACACTCATTTTTATGTGATAACATAAGGATTTAAAGTATGTTTTGAACATGCTCTTCTGCTGTATTCTTTTCTGCTATTAAAGTTCCAGAATTTAAATCGGAACTGAAGAGTATTCTTATACTTCAAAGCAGTTTAAAACAGTCAGGAATTTCAAAGAATAGCTATGGTTTGAGCAAACATTGTTCCTGAAAGATTCATATACTTGGAATGCTGAAATGAGGTAACCTCCAGGGTAAGGAACCTCTATGCCAACCAGGTCATGGAGACTCTGGGCTAGTAAAAGCTATAGTGAACCTTAAAAAGGGCTTAGCCCTGCCGCGTGGCATGGTTTATGTGGAGGGTTGTTATGGAAACAGTATGCTCATCCGTAGTCATAGCTTCCTTGCTCATAATATGACATGTTTTAAATACCCAGAAGTCTCTCAGCAGGATGCTGAACCATGCCCTTTGGACCCTCCAGTTACCAGAATTATAAATGTCTTTACTTTATAAAGCACTGTACATCGATTAGTTTGATATAAGCACACTAGAAAGACTAAGGTGGTAATATGGGAAAATATTTTATTCAATAATTGTAGTTGTGGATTAGCCATCTCCTCCCATAGTCCTTTATATAGAGTATTCATAAACAGGTTTTAGTCAAGAGCTTGTGTCTGATCCAGAGATTGCCTGAAGTCAGGGCATAAAAGATGTTCGTAATTATGTAAGTTCTTTCCCATGGACCATACGTAGATTATGAGCAGCCAGTACCCCTCCAGATGTTCCTTCACAGGTGGATATACAAGATTTTTTGGCATGTCTGACACCTTGTCTAGGTAGTTAAACTACTTTCTCAATACATAAAATGGTATTTTATTAATAATTTTGTAATAACTGATAATCATTAGTTTTATGTTATTTTAGTTGTAACAGAGTAAAACATATAGCCCATTTAAAATGTTATCCAAATTTCATAAATAATTTTTTATATAATTTTGAAAGAAACCTTAAAGAAGTTAATCATCATTCTTAATTTCGCTTCAGCTTTAAAGACAGAATGCCATACTCAGCAAAGCATGAAAAAAATATAATGTTCATTTAATATTTCTTGGAAAAGTGGAGAAGTCTTGCCATGTAGAAGTACCAATGATGGAATTTTATGGTGTCTGTTGGGCTGAAATATGCTGAAGTTCTTATGCCTGTTCATGAGATAATGTGATTGAAACCTCCAGTTTATGTCAAAAAGGAATGTGATGGCTAATCTTAATTATCAACTTGACTACATCTGGAATCAACTAAAACTGAAGCTATTGGACATTTCTATGAGAGATGTGAACAATAAATGGGGGAAGTGTGGTGGTTTGAAAGAAAACGGCCCTAAAAGGAAGCAGCACTATTAGTATGGCTTTCTTGAAAGAAGTATGTCACTGTGAAGATGGGGTTTGGGGTCTTATATGTGCTCAATCCACTCCCAGTGTCTCAAATCACTTCTTTTCCTATTGCTTATGCAATAGGTAAGAACTCACTGCTCCCTCTCCAGCACCATGTCTGCCTGCATGCCACCATGCTCCCTGCCATGGTGATATGGACTAAACCTCAGAACCTGTAAGCCATCACCTCAATTAGATATTTTCCTTTATGAGAGTTGCCGTGGTCATGGTGTCTCTTCAGAGCAATAGAAACCCTAAGACATGAAGACCCATCCTAAATTTGATCTACACTTCTTGTGGTAGTCTATATGACAGAAGAGAGCTTCTAAATTTTCACCTACTTGTCCTCATTTTTACAGATAAGATCATCTAAACAACTGTTGAAATATTCCTTCACTGGTATTAGAACCTACTTCCTTAGGATCCAACAGACCGAAGACCAACAGTTCTCTAGGAAATCTTAGGACTCTGTTACCAAATTGGGACTGCTGAGATATATGGTCTTGAAAACTGAAGAATTCCTGGGTTCATGGCCTTTCCACTGGGAGACAGCCACTGTTGGACTACTTAGACCACAACCTGTAAGCCACTCTAATAAACAGACATATATAAGTGTGTATGCATTCTATCATGTTCTATCAGTTATACTCCTTAAGGGTATCCTGACTTATACAGGGAGTACTCTGATTTTCTCCTAAATATATCAGACGTGTCAGAAGGGGAATCATAAAGTCTTAGAGGTCATGACTTTTAGCAGATAAATATCAAAATATGGAGTCAGGTACAATCACTGTCATCTACGACTTGCCTAGATTAAACAAACCCTATATCCAACTCTGCTCTTGACACTCATAGTGGGATAGTAAAGGAAAACTGCATATGGGGATATACCATACAAGAATTACAGTGGCTAAACTCTGTGCTAGCTTTGCTTGTTCTGTGTTTGCTTAAGGGTGATAGCATATAGTACTGAGGGCACGGGAGACTGAAGTCTAGAACAAAGCTCAAACCACCTGATACCATCGACATATTCTCTAAGCCAGCATGTGTGTTTAGCTGATTCTGCGTGAGTCTGAAGAAAGGTAATTGGGGTTTTTTTGAGCTGAAACTATATATAATATGAAGTTTAGCTGATTAAAAATAGGTAATCCACATATAGTGCTTTGAAGTACATTCCTGTCAATAAATCAAAAGTATTCAATTATTTAAAGCTTAGACCAGGGGAGGATATTTTATCATCAATGCCCTTAGAATTGTCTACACATGATTCTCATGAAAAGAGATTAAACTTAGCTGGGCGGTGGTTGGCACACGCCTTTAATCCTAGCACCCGGGAGGCAGAGGAAGGCAGATCTCTGTGAGTTTGAGGCCAGCCTGGTCTACAAAGCGAGTTCCAGGAAAGGCGCAAAGCTACACAGAGAAACCCTATCTCGAAAAACCAAAAAAGAAAAAGAAAAAGAAAAAGAAAAGGAGATTAAACTCATGTTTGGTTTAGAGCTTTCAGACATACTATAAACACAGCACCCTCTCATTAACTGACCAAAGGAAATTCATACAAGAGGCTGGTCCTTGCTACTCCTAAAAAGATGAAGTCTCAATTTCATGATGAAAAGCTTGCATAGATGACATTCAAAACTGTTTTGGAGAAAGAGTAACATTGCTTGTCTGAGACTTGTGATGGAAAACAGGAATGAATGTAAGGAAGAGAACAGATACATCTGTGTAGGAAAGGGTTCACAGTGACAGAACCTAATTAAATTTTCTCTTGAACACAAAGAAACACTGCCTACTTTTTCACTGCTATGCTTTCAGATAACACCCTATGTGACACTAGAAGAACTGAGTAATTACATCAACATATATTCATTCACCCTCAAACTTATGTTTAATATCCCTTAGAGAGCTCATGCATTAGCAACCAAAGCCTGTGTGACTCTAGTTGTAATCGACTTAAGTTGCTTTCCTATTGTAAAAGTAACTCAACATCATAAAATATCTCCATATTTTTGCACTATTAACAAAAAGGCCTGAAGGATCAAAGAGACTTCTTTCAGGAGGCAACACCTGTTCATTCAGCATAATGCCTCAACTCAAGTTTCCACCTCAATATTTTCTCTCTCAGGGTGTCAGCATCTGACAGTCTCACCTTCCCCTTCTGCTTCATGGATAAAATCTTCCAGAAAGAAACTTCACCAAGCTGATCAAGCAGTCTATATGTTTCTTGTCACCAGAGAAACTACAAATTAACTAGGTCAATGTCTCTGAAAGGTTCAGTCAGCTACTTATTCAACAACTCACTCAAGGACTATTCCTCACGGTTTGCAAAGCCATTTGTAGGTGGTTTGAGTTTGCAAAGACGAAGCAGATGACAGCCCTTCCAGCAGAGGTTAAGAGAGAACTTCAGGTGAAAGGAGAAATTGACTCACCTGAGTCTTCCTGTATGCAAATAATGTGAAGTTTTATATTCGGGTTTGTTCAAGATGTCAAGTTCCTTAACAATGTAGACATCTGTAGAAATGAAAATACTCTACTATATATTTAGAAAGGTGTACACATAAGCATGCTTTTCTAATTAAAACAAGCATGCCAGTTGTCGAGCCAATCATGAACTAACTAATAAATGCTGATCAGTTTGTTTGACATTGTTTTTATTTTATGAAATAGAAAATGCCTCCCTGTTCTCTCTGCAGATGCACAGACCCCATCTGGATCTAGTACACTGTGGCATCCTTGAAACAGTAAGGTTAAGCAGCACAAATCATACTGTTTACTGTTCTCACAAGGGCATCTTTCTCTCGTGGGGAGGCAGCAATCTATGCTCTCAGCAAATGGGCCTCTTCTGAAAGCTACATCTACCCCTCCCCCAACACACACTTTTGCTCTTTATTTAGAGGTCTATTTTCTTCATTAGAGTTTAATGTTATTCAGATATCTAAAGTATACCAAAGAAATACTTTTAGTAAATTTGTAGCTTATGGGTTGCAATCACCACTAACCCAATTTAAATTATTTCTATTACTTCAACAGTTTTTAATTGAATAAATTTGTTTTTTAATCATAAATCACAACTGTGTCTCACAAAGCCACTTTTCTATATGTATACATGTGCCTTTTGGAGCATTTCTTTGTTTCATGTATATAGAATCATGTGCAATTTAAATCCAGCCATTCCCTTTAGCATGAACTAGATTGTTTTTCTCTTTTATTTTTGAAGCATTTTTCATTATATGTTTCTTCTATGTTTTATCCACTTGATAGACTTTTGGAATTTTCCCCATTTTTCAGCTATTGGGAATAATACTGTGAAAATTAGCATGTGAGTCCTTGTGTATACATGTGTTTCTTCTTTTATAGTAATCTAGAAGGGGAAATGAATGTCAAATATGTAGTTTAGTTTCTAGAAAATGCTGAGCTGTTTTCTAAAGTGCTTGCAGTGTTCTATAGTAGCACAACCTAAGGGCATTGGCTTTTACTTTCACCGGCTCAATCTTGTGACTGTCTGCAATCCAAGCACTAAAAGAATGTGCTGTAAGATTTTGATTTTACTGTTTTTCCTTACCAACAAATCTGAACCAGTGTACACTTAGTATTCTATAACAGACTACATGCTCTTGGGGAGAGGCACATTATGGCACTTTTTCTAATAGGGTGGCTGTACACAGCAGGTGTTAGTCATTTGGAAATTAAATGCAACCATACAATAAACACTACAGAGAATTTAAAGTGATTCTTATGAGTAATAGTTCATTACCTTAATTTATACAAGCTATATTAATATGGGTCATAAACTATGTACAATCTCTCCTGTGAGATAGTCACATTAGGATCTATTTGTTTTGCAGACACAGGGTCTTATACCGCCTTAGCCAGCTTTCAATTATATATGTAGTCAGGGATGAACTGAAGTTATATTATTGTTGTCTCCACCTCCAAAATGCTGGGATTACATGCATGTGCCATTATGCCCATCTCTATATTAGAATTTTAACAGTTATTTTTCATGATGTGGCAATGGTCATCTAGAATAAAAGGATTAAAAATAATCTCTAACATCCACCCGCTTAAGTAGGAGCTTCTTTATGATGTCATCCAGCCTGTGTGCAGCATGTGTAAAGGAGGAGCTAATCAGCTGCTACTGACAAGAGCTCCCCTTGACTACTTTTGGATTTAAAATTTTCCCCAACCTGCTCTCTTGTTGGCAGTCAGTTCCACCAGTACCCAGTTCTTCACTCGGGCTTCATGTAAAACAGTCCTCAAGCAACTCACACTTTCAGTTGGCCTCCTTAAAACTCATCTCACATCATCAAATAATTCTGAAATTAGATAACGGTTTCTGGAAACAGTTCTCAGAAGAGAAGGTTAAACCTAAAGCAATAGCTGCCATTATGGAAATGTGACACATATATGTGTATTTGTTTATATTTATGTTTGTGTGTGTGTGTGTATACATATGATATAATCACTGTTCTAGTGTTTTATGAGAATAACATGAGGATATATATATATATATATATATATATATATATATATATAGCCACTGTTCTAGTGCTTTTTTATTCATTAAATTTATTCATTTATTTTACATCCCAACCACAGTTTCCCCTCCTGCCTCTTCTCCCATCCCCTCCCCCCACCTCCCTTCTGCCCAACCCTCTCCAAATCTACTCCTCCTCTGTTTTTGTTCAAAAAGGGGAAGGCCTCCCATGGGTGTTAACAAAGCATGGTATATCGAGGTGAGGTAGGACTAAGCTCCTCTCCTCATATTAAGGCTTGATAAAGTAACCCAGTATGGGGAATAGGTTTCCAAAAGCCTGCCAAAGCTTCAGGGACAGGCCCCTCTCCCACTGCTAGGATTCCCACCAGCAGACCAAGGTACACAACTGGCTTACATATGTAGAGGGCCTAGGTTAGTCCCATGTGGGCTCCTCAGATCTCAGTCCAATGTCTGTGAGCTCCTGAGCCCAAGTTAGTCGTCTCTGTGTGTTCCCTTGTGATAACATTGGCCACCCTTCTCTCATTATCCTTTCTCCTTCTCTTCAACAGGATTCCCAGAGCTCAACTTAGTTCTTGGCTGTGTATCTCTGCATCTTTTTCCATCAGTTGCTGGACAAAGGCTCTCTGATAACATTTAGGGTAGTAACCAATCTGATTACAGGAGATAGCCAGTTCAGGCTCCCTATCCGCTATGGCAAGGAGTCTTGACTGTTGATATCCTTGTTGATTCATGGGAGTTTCCATTGTACCAGGTTTCTACCTGACACTGAAATGTCTCCACATTAAGAATTTTCATTACTCTACTCCCCGTTTATCCTACCCCTAATGTGGTCCCTCATGTTCCCATGCCACCTGCTCCTAGTTTACCCTGAATATCTCTTCTATTTCCCCTTCTGAGGGAAATCCATGCATCCCTCTTTGGACCCTCCTTGTTACCTAACCTCTCTGGGGCTGTGAATCATAGCATAGCTATCCTTTATTTTACAGCTAATAGCCACTTATGAATGAGGACATCAGAATAATTTTTTTCTAAACATTTGTCTGCAAATTACCTGATGTCATTGTTTTTAACAACTGAGTAATACTTGTATAAATGTATGACATTTTCTTTATCCATTCTTCAGTTGAGGAAATATAGGTTGTTTCCAGGTTCTCGCTATTATGAATAAAGCTATCATGAACATAGTTGAGCAAGTGTCCTTGTGGTATGTTTGAGCATCCTTTGTGTATATGCCCAGGAGTGGTATTGCTAGGTCTTGATATAAATAGAATCCCAATTTTCTGAGAGATGGCCATATTGATTTCCAAAGTGGCTGTACAAGTTTGCACTCCCATCAGCAAAGAAGAAGTGTTCCCCTTACTCCACATCCTTTCCAACATAAGCTGTCATCAGTGTTTTTTATCATAGCCATTCAGACAGGTGTAAGATGGTATATCAGAGTAGTTTTGATTTGCATTTCCCTGATGGCTAAGGATTCTTCTGTTGAGAATTCTCTGTTTAGATCCCATTTTCAAATTGGGTTATTTGGTATTTTGATGTCTAGTTTCTTGAGTTCTTTATATATTTTGGAAATCAGCCCTCTGTCAGAAGTGGAATTAGTGAAGATCTTTTCCCATTCTACACAGTGTCATTTTGTCTTTTTGACAGTGTGCTTTGCCTTACAGAAGCTTTTCAGTTTCAGGAGGTCCCTTTTATTAATTGTCAGTCTTAGTGTCTGTTACTGGTGTTCTATTCAGGAAGTTGTCTCCTGTGTCAATGTATTCCAGGCTATTTCCCACTTTCTCTTTTATCAGGTTCAGTGTAACTGGATTTATGGTGAGGTCTTTGATCCACTAGGCCTTGAGTTTTGTGTACGGTGATAGATAATGTATCTATTTGTATTATTCTGCATATTGACATCCAATTTTGCCAATATTATTTGTTGAAGATACTCTCTTTTTTCCATTGTATATTTTTGGTTTATTTGCTAAAAATTAGGTGTTCATAGGTATATGGATTTATGTCAAGGTCTTTGATTTGATTCCATTCATCCAACTATCTGTTTTTATACCTATACCATGCTGTTTTTATTACTATAGCTCTGTAGCAGAGCTTGAAATCAGTGGTTGTGATACCTCCAGAAGTTCCTTTATTATATAGGATTATTTTAGCTACATTGAGATTTTTTTTTTTCATATGAAGTTGAGTGTTGTTCTTTTGAGGTCTATAAAGAATTCTGTCAGAATTTTGATGGTGTTGTGTTGAATCTGTAGATTGCTTTTGGAAAAAATGGACATTTTTACTATGTTAATCCAAATGATCCATGAGCATGAGAGATCTTTGCATCTGCTATCTTCTCCAATTTTTTATCGTCAATGACTTGAAGTCTATGGTGATTGAAAGTTGTGCTGGGTGTATAGTAGTATAGGATGGAATTCTTAGTCTCTTAGTGTCTGAAATACATCTGTCCAGGCCCTTCTGGCTCTTGAAGTCTCCATTTGGAAGTCAGATGTAATTCAGTTAAGTCTATATGTTACTTGGCCTTTTCCCTTTGCAGCTCCTAATATTCTTTCTTTATTCTGTATGCTCAGTGTTTCCATTATTATGTGGTGAGGGGAATTTTTGTGTTTTGTTTTTTGGTCCAGTCTATTTTGTGTTGAGTAAGCTTCTTGTATCTTCATAGGCATTTCCTTCTTTAGGTTGGGAAATTTTTCTTCTATGAATTTGTTGAATTTATTTTCTCTTCCCTTGAGCTGGTAGTCATCTCCTTCTTCTATTCCTGTTATTCCTAAGTTTTTGTCTTTTCATAGTATCCCAGATTTCCTGGATGATTTGTCTTAGGAATCTGTCAGATTTAACACTTTCTTTGACCGATGAATCTATTTCCTCTATCATATCTTCAATGCCTGAGATTCTTTCTTCTATCTCTTGTATTCTGTCGGTGATGCTTGCATCTGTAGTTCTTGTTCACTTACCCAGCTTTTCCATTTCTAGAATTCCCTTGGTTTGTGTCTTCTTTATTGCTTCTAATTCAATTTTCATGACTTGAAGTGTTTCCTTCACTTGTTTTATAAATATATAAATATATATAATATGATATATATATATATATATATATTTGGCCTTCTTGGCATTTTTTGAGGGATTTCTTCAATTTTTTTTGTCTTTTCCTCCATTTCTTTAAAGGAATTTTTCATTTCCTCTATAAGTGCCTCTATTCATGTTCATAAAGTTATTTTTAAGATCATTTTCTTGTGCTTCAGCTGGAATAGAATGTGCTTGTCTTGGTGTCATAGAATTGATGGATTCTAGTGGTGTCATATTGCCTTTTCTATTATTGAATTCATTCTTACACTGACATTTAGGCATCTAGATTTTGGATGATTGTAGGTCTGGATGTTGATTCTCATTTTTGTCTTTGATGGATGGGTATTTTGTTTCTTTGCTTTTTTGCTCCCTTTATTGTCTTCTGGCCTAAATGGCCAAGGGTTCTGATATCTGGCAGGTCTTCAGATCCCATAAGGTATCTCAGCCGAGGTTTGTGGGGATTTGGGTGCCTAAATCTAGGCTGGCAGGCGGTCTCTCACCTGCTTTATTCTAGCATTTTATAAGGATAACATTTATGACAAGGACATAGGTCTATGATTCTCTATTTTTACATATAAAAACCCCAAGACACAAAAAAGCAAATAACTCATTTGAAATTTCACAATTATTAAATATAAAGCCCTTGAATTAATACACATATGTGCCTAATTCCAAACATCTTATTTTTCTCTTATGCTGAATACTGTACTTCTTTCTACTTGTCTGAACCCACAACGGTTCAAGATACAGACCTCAGATGTGCTAGGGTAGATGGCCTCTCTCTGTACTGTTACATGATCAAATTTCCATTTTGATAATCCCCAAAAGTTTTGAGTGCAGGAGACTGTAGACTTCAGCTACCACTTCCATGCTTGGATTCCAGCTGCATTCTCAAATCTATGCTTCTGTTAGCTTGAAAACAAGAACAATAAAAGTCCTGCATAAAATAAGCTACTTTTCATTTATCCCATCTTTCAAAGATGTTCAAAGACAATCTGAAAGAAGCATCATGACTTAGACCACTATTGTTTTAAGGGGCTTCAAGTTTGCAAACACTCATGGGCAGAAGGCATCACCACGAACTAATAACAATGTGTTCATACCCACTGTTCATAACTTGTACACAACATTTCATATTTCAAAACAGGGGCAAGAGATAATTATTAGCTGTATGTGTGAGATAATTATTAGCTACAAAAAACCCAAACAAACATACACACAAAAAAAAACCCATAACTCCATTTATTTGGATATGTTCAGGAAATTTCCTTTAATTCTGAGTTCTTGAGAAGTATTTATGCAAAATATAACTATAAATTACTTTGAGAAACTAAAAGTATCATCAGGAAATTAATTTCATATTACCTACATATGGAAATATGTTAATAAATCTGTGTCTTGGGGTTTGAGAAATGACTCAATGGTTAAGAGAACCTTTCAGACAACTGGAGTTCAGTTCTCAGCAGCCATGTCTGGCAGCATATACTGAATTCACTCCAGTTCCAGGGCATCTGACACCCTCTTCTGACCTCCAATGGGACCATTAAACATGTGCATATACATACTTATGCATATATAACTAGTAAAACCAATTTTAAAAAGGGAAATCCGTGCTTTAGTATATTGTTTAGAAAATTATATAGGCCAGGATTAACATTCTAATAAAATTACATGGGATACATAGTCTGAGATAAAACCATATTTCTAAATGGGCTTAGGTTTCTTAGGAAGGTTTTATAATTGTTCTATATAACTCTCATATGCCATCATTTAACTCTTGGGTTCTCTCAAGTTCTCTATAAAGTTTTCTTTAGCATTACATACCAACTGCCACTTCATTTTCTATGTAATTACTGTCTAGGAAAAGAGGAAACATGTTTGACTTATATTTCCCATTCACAAGGATGTCATTAGATGTCCAACCTTATTAGAATAGGTCAACTCTGAATAGCTCTGCACATGTTGTCTAGTCTTCCCATCAAGTGATTGTGAGGTCATGGCATAGTTACAGTTCCTGACTCAGACTGTGCCTGCTGAGCATATAGAAGCCTGCCTCTTTTTCAGAGGTACCTCAGCCTCATTGGACACCGCTCACTTTTCTCTTCCACCTTGAACCTCTCTCATTCTTTGAGAATTGTCTGCTAAACTTCTTTCTTCTCTTCTGGTCACTAATCATGCCTGTGGCTCTTTCTGGCCTTACTTTTCTTTTAGAGCAGACATTCTGTGGCATTCATACACAGATATCCCTTGTTAATTTTTCATTTGATGTTAAATTAGAGTACTTCTGAATATTTTTGTGTACCTAGTATTTCTGGAGAAGAGAAAAAAGTATTTTTATTTCAAGCAGAGATGTGGAGAACAAATAGTGAGATGACATTTGGCTCTGTTGATATACAAAAACAATTAGTAGGTTAAGTAAATTTCATTTAAGTAATCCATTGCTGCTAATATGACTGCTACAAAAGATAAATATATTTCTGTAGCATGTTTTTAAAAATCTGTTAACTTATTTGTACTTGTGATAATTGATTCATAATAGGAAGAAGTAAAATTGTGCTTTAAGATGACCTAGACAAACTTTTAAAATATTTCTTTCTTGGAAAAAACTATATTATTCTGAGTATTTTAAACAAAACTCTAGTATCCAAGGAAATGAAACACAAAATAATGGGTCTGAATTTTTTTTTAACATAGGTACCCAAGTCGTGGGAGCATATCACATGCTGAAACACACACACACATACACACACACACACACACACACACACACACACAATTACACCCCAAAACATAATATATCATTATGTAAGGACAGCTTTTTCTATTTAATCATTTTAACATTTAAGTTTTATCTCTGCACTAAATTTATGTTGGAGGTAGATAATTTCTTACTGTTCACCTAGAAAATAATTAAAATGACTTCCTTGAGATCCATAGCTAAAGTAGCCAATAGCATAAGTCTAGACAGGTCATAGGCCTAGGGAAAAACTATTATTCCGCTGACGGAACTAGCAATAAAGTGACTCCTAATGACATATTGCTAAGGCTGTAGACCCATGTAACATTATAGAGAAGCTTTTTTTCTTGCAGTAGATGTTTTTTAGCATGAGGATCCACAAATATATTTATAAAAAAAAAACTTTGGAGTACTCAGCCTTCAATGGGATATCTCATTTAACACCCTCCCCTGAAATCTCAGAGACCCTAATAGAAGAGGAGGCAGAAAGATTGTAAGAGCCAGATGTGATAGACAACTCCAAAGAAACAGAAAGTGTCAACCAGAGATACAACAGGACTAATACACATGTGAACTCACAAAAACGGCGACAGTACACACACACACACACACACACAAAAAAAAAAAAAAAAAAAAAAAAAAACCTGCACAGTTTCACACCAGACAATATCACAGCACTGAGAAGGGGAAGTGGTTGTGGTATCCCATCCCTAACCAAGAAGCTATTTGCAACTGATAACCACTGGCAAAGGGAAAAATCAGTATTCTCCAGTGGAGTGTCATTGGATCTATCAAACACACTCCAGGGCAGGCTCCATTCCCAGGAGTCTTTGGCCAAAGCTATACAAACTCTATGTTTCTCTGTTTTGTTTTTGTTGAGCTTTGTTCATTTTTCAGATTTTCCTTCCTGTTTTCACTTTATTTATTTTTTTGATAGTTTTTCTTCTTTTTTAGTTTTTGTTACATTTGTTTTTGTTACATTTTTTTTTTTGTTTTGAAAGAGAAAAAGACAGAGAGAGTATGAAGTTGTGTGGATAGGGAAGTCAAATGGATCTAGGAGAAGCTGGGTAGGGCAAATATGATCAAAATATATTTTTATTCAAAAACAATTTGGATTTGTCCTTAGATCTGTAGCTAATTTATATATCCTATTAAAACATAACAGTTACTCACAATGGTAAAGCTTCCAGTGGAAGTTTCATAATTTAGGAACAAAGATAAACATGTAGAAATTCCACTCAAATTTGATGATTCTGTGAATCCTGCAAATCACATGAAGGTCTAGTTAGATGGGTCAGTGGGTAAGGTGTTTGTCACACAAACCTAGAGACCCATTCTCACCTAGAAGGAAAGAACTAACTCTACAAATTTGTCTCTGATGTCCACACATACATCATGGCAACTCATGTGCATGTGTACATATGCACATACACACAAATAATGATTACAATTTCAGAAAAAGAATCATATGAACTTTTATTGTAGTGATGAGCTATATCATCACTATACCTTTATATAATCAGGTTTAAACATTCCAATGTCCCATTAGGACCTGTGGCATTTAAGATAATCTCCAAACCTTATGATTCATGCTCAGGTAGATTGATAAAGGTCAGAGCAAATAAATTTTTAACAAAAATCACAGTGGGTGCTTTATGCTTTATACTGGACACTTTGTGCACACGTGTGTGTTTTATTTTTCTTAAACACTACTGACTAATGTCTTAAGAAAAAGTACCACAAGCAGCTTTAGAATTTAAATAAATATTTATTATACAAAAGTGAATGTGGCTAATATTTTCAGAATTCCACTTGGATCACTAGGAAAGTGCAATTTACATTCCTATGTATTTTCTCACATTCACACACCTGCCCCCATTATTGGCCTCATTACTATCTACTGCCTATATGATGCTAGGCTGAGAAGTACTTTGAATATTTCCTTACTGCAAATCAACTTTGACATACTAAAATATAAAGTCAAGGAATCCTCAACAAACAAATAATTATTAATTCATGTTTAAACCAGCAAATGTCCAAGCCATTTCCTAAGTCAGGTACATGAAATTCAATTTCCCCACAGTTTTTATTTTTGGTTTGATAATACATCCATTTTACTCGGTAGTTATGATTCTACAAATAAACAGCACCATAGTCTGTTGGCAAATTATTCTTTCCTGATATGAGAGAATAGTACTGGATACCACTAAGGGCTTGCTTTTATTGTAGATGTCATCAGATTTCACTCACTTAATACATTAGGTTTCCAGAAAACTTACGGATTGAACTAATTCCAAATGACCTAACCAATTGTGGCAAGAGAAGAAATTAATATTGACTACCTGGCTTCAATGTGATGAGCAGGGATTTAGAACTGTCTATCTTCTGCAATTAGGCAAAATTCCCAGTGGTGGGAGTGGCACACAAACCCAGCCACAAAACTTTCAATATCCAATCACTGGTGCATACCCCCAAGTTCTGTAGCAGAAAGAAAGCTGTAGCCTCCCTTCTCTTTCTGCCTCCATCTCCTGTTGATCATACTGATCTCCTCCAACCTTCCCTCTTCCAACTCATCCCTTTATCCCAGATATTTACAGAACATTTCACCCAAACACAAAAGAATACACCTTCTTCTTAGCTCCTGATGGGATTTTTTTTTTCTGAAATTAACCACATACTCAGATACAAAGTAAGTATCAACAGATACAAAACATCAAAACAACACCCTGATTCCTATCTTACTACCAGGGATTAAAGCAAGAATGCAAAATTAACTCAGAAAAATCAGCAGGCTTGCTATATACAAATGATAAACAGACTGTGAATGAAATCAGGGGAACAGTACCTTTCACAGTAGCCTCTAGAAGTATAAAATATAATGGGGTAACTCTAAACAAGCAAGTGAAAAATTTGTATGATTCAAACATTAAGACATTGAAGAAAAATTGAACAAAACATCAAAAGACAGAAAGGTCTCCCATACTCATGGATAGATATGAATAATATTATAAAAATCTGCCATGCTACTACAAGCAATCTATAGAGTCAATGTAATAGCCACAAAATGCCAACACAATTATTCACAGATGTTGAAAGGACATTATTCAGCTTCACACAGAAACACAAAAAACCCAGGACAGCTAAAACAATCTTGAATA
This sequence comes from Peromyscus leucopus, assembly GCF_004664715.2. Taxonomy (NCBI): domain Eukaryota; kingdom Metazoa; phylum Chordata; class Mammalia; order Rodentia; family Cricetidae; genus Peromyscus; species Peromyscus leucopus. The sequence continues at coordinate 50,775,546 of NC_051064.1, forward strand.
ATAAAAGAATTTTTTAGGTATCACCATCCCTAATTTCAAGTTGTACTATAGATCTAAAGTAATAAAAACAGCATGGTATTGGCACAAAAAGACTCATTGGTCAATGGAATCGAATTGAAAGTGCAGTCATGAATCCACAAACCTAGGCATACCAGATTTTGATAAAACAGCCAGAAGAACACACTGGGAAAATGTGTTTTGCACAAGCAAGCAAGCAAGCAATTTTTTCAGACTAAGGTAAGCTGTTAGCTAGAGTGGATTCTGTGCAAACAGGCAATAAACAGACGCCAAGTTAGCTGGGACATCTTGATGTTGGGTTCCTAGAATACAGGTGGGTAATTTTCCTTGGTATTCTCTATCAAAGAGATCAAATTTAGTTAAAATTGAATGGTTTCAACAGGAACACAAGAGGGACCTTTGCATTTTATTGCCCTGTCACATAAGACCATATCAAGGACCCTATGCCTCAGACCCATGGAGATTGACAAAGGGTTTCCCTGGAGGTGAGGCTCAAGGAATTGGCAAAGCCTTCCTCTGGTTTTAGTACAAAGGTTAACAGAGTGTGCATTAACAAGCAGGAGCAGCTTCCTATTCCTGGCTGTTGATAATCTGAGACTGCTCCCCTGAAGAGATTCTTTACAGAGACTAGCCAAGCCCTTCCCCTGGAAAATAGTAGTAGTAGTAGTAGTAGTAGTAGTAGTAGTAGTAGTAGTAGTAATAAACCATTGTCTGAACTTATAGGACCTCAGAATGTTACCATAGATGTCCTCTGATTCATATGATCAGTATCTTTAGAGAAAGAAAATTTGTTCACAGAAACACATACAGCAGAATGATAATATAAAGGCATTGGGGAAATAATATACATAAACATGAATTCCTGAGGTTATCTGAGTAGACAAAATTCATAGGAGAGATGCTCCACCACAGCCCTCAGCAGGACCTGACACTGCGCACCCCTGATGTTGAACTTTTTACCTCTGTAACTATGAAATGTACATTTTTATTAGTTTTAGTTGCTGGCACAGGGTCTCTCAATATAGCCATTGCTGACATGGAATACTCTATGTAGATAAAATTGACACAGAACTTACAGAGATCCTCTGTCTCTGTCTTCCAAGTTAATGGCAGTAACACCATGGCCAATCTGTTTTCATTAAGACACACAGTTAATGGTAGCTTGTTAAGGCAGCATGATGTCATCAATATAATAGGTATTGTGTTTCAGGCATAAGTATATGTTGTAGAATATTATTTTAAGACATGTTACTTTTGATTATGTTGCATTTGCTTAACTCTGTGGAGCTGCGTTATTGTACCTGTCTAAAACACCTATTCGCCTAATAAAGACTGAATGGCCAATAGTGAGGCAAGAGAAAGAATAGGCAGGGTTGGCAGGCAGAGAGAATATATAGAATGAGAAATCTCGGAGGAAAAAAAGGAAGTATCCAGAGAAGGAGGAATACCCAGGGGCTAGCCACACAGCTACACAACCAGCAACAGAGAAGAAATAAAAGTATATAGAAATAAGCCCAGAGGCAAAACGTACCCAGGATAATTTAGGTTAAGAAAAGTTGGCAAGAAACAAGCCAAGCATTCATAATTAAGAATAAGCCTCCCTGTGTGATTCATTGGGGAGTTGGGTTGTGGGCCCCCAAAAAGAGCAAAAACAACCAACAATAAGTATATGTTGAGGGTGCCAATTATGTGTGCCTTTTGTTTCCCTATCTGTCCAAAAAATAGTAGCCTTGGTTCAGTACATTACCTTGCTGGGTGCTAAAGAACCCTACCAGTATGTGTTGACACATTATACAGGCATATGTCCTTGTTCTGTACTTTACAAGCATTACTCTGCTTTTTGTAAGCGTATTACTAAGGGACCTCAGGTGTGCCACCAGATTTCTTTATTTCAGAACTCATGGTGGAGAAAGAAGTTTCCCTATGTTATTGCAGAGTGGTATATGTGCAGCTGTATTGCTCATTGGCCATGAAGAACATGTGTCATGAGATCAGCAATGCTGTGGGATATTCGTACACTGTGTGAAGATATATTGCTGTGATTGGTGTAATAAAAAGCTGAATAGCCAATAGCTAGGCAGGAGGTATAAGTGGTACTTCCTGACAGAGAGAGAGAGCTCCAGGAAGAAGAAAGGCAGAGTTGCCAGCTAGACACAGAGGAAGCAAGATGGATAGTGCGTAGATGAGGAAATGAGCCTCGTGACCCAATGAAGATAATGCAAATGGGTTAATTTAAGTTATAAGAGGTAGTTGGTACAAGTCTAAGATACAGGCCATGCTTTTATCCTTAATAAGAAATTTCTGTGTCATTATTTGTGGGTTGGTGGCCCAAAGAAAACTCCAACTACACTGCAAGGGATTCAATTTTTGGTGTCTTGCCTCTGGTTCCTTTGACTAAATGCTGTATCAGTAACTATGGCTTACAAGCTGTCTATTCTCAACAGTCTTGAAGAACATACTAGTCTTTTTTTCTGGATTGTGCTTTCTTGCCTTTTAACCTTCACTACACAGTCTAGCCACAAAATGAATAATGAGACAGCATCCAAAGGGTAAAAAAAAAAAAAGCATGTAAGCAGGTTGTGTTAAAGAGAAAGCAGTACAGTTAATAGGATGCAAAGAAAGCATGTCTGTCGGGTTTCTGTGCATTATCAGAAACGCTACCAAGCAGTATTAAACTGTGTTCTAGTCAAATCATGTTGTCTTCTTCAATATTTATGTATGTTTTCAACAAAACTCTAATCCGTATTATAAATCTGAACCAATTTTAATTTGCATATTTAATATTTACATATTTTGCTTATCAACAGAGTAATTCATTGGCAAATATGCAAAGCTCTTCCCCTGAGGGAATGAGAGTTAAGGTGAGCCTGAAAACACCCATGTAGGAAAGATGAATTATTTTCCACAAAGCTGAGGGAAATACTGTCATCAAATAATTTTGCAGACAATAAAAAAAGAGGTCTGTGATGCAAGGTAATCATAAAAACTACCATTATCAGCAGAGCAGAAAGAGTTAGGAAGAGTTGTGTTTGTGAAGAGGATCGGATCAGGGAGCACTGTGGTGGTATTGTGTTCCCCGAAATATTGTGTACCCTAGTAAACTTATCTGTGGTCAGAGACAGAACAGCCACAATATTAAACATAGCAGATAGGCAGTGGTAGCACACGCCTTTAATCCCAGCACTTGGGAGGCAGAGCTAGACAGAAATCCATATGTTCAAGGATACAGCCAAGCATGGTGACTCACGCCCTAGTCCCAGAAAGTGAGCCTTTTAATCCCAGAGAGTGGTGGTAGAAGGCAGAAAGATATATAAGGTGTGAGGACCAGGAACAAGAAGCATTTGGCCTGGTTAAGCATTTGGTTGGTTAAACTTTCAGGCTTCTAGCAGCAGTTCAGCTGAGACCCATTCTGGATGAGGACTCAAGAGGCCTCCAGTCTGAGGAAATAAAACCAGATGAGAATCCGGTGAGGTGAGGTAGCTGTGGCTTGTTCTGTCTCTCTGATCTTCCAGTGTTCACCCCAATAACTGGCCTCAGGTTTGATTTTATTAATAAGAACTGTTAAGACTCCTGCTACAGAGCACAGGAAATCAGCAGTGAGCAAGACATCTAGACAAAGGGTTTCTACATCTGTTCTCAGGTCAAGCAAAGCGGAGTGCTCACAAAAGCTGTCAGTGCCTGAGCTGGACTCAGAACTAGTTAAACCAGAACATCTGTGTATGCTTTTTATGTTTTTAATACTAATTTTGCAGTGGGATTCTAGTGTGCACACAATGTATAGAGTCAATGACACAGAGAAAGCACAGATATTCATGAACACTTGTTACCATAAATGATACTATCTTGTCATATATGTCTGAACACGCAGTAGTTACAGATCAAGACAAATAGCCCAGTTTTAAAATGTTTTTCAAAGTGCTGACTTCAATTTTACTGTATCACTTATTATTTATTTATTTACTTACTTATTTGGTGTATCTGTGTGTATCTGTGTATGTATGCCATGTGTTTCTGTTCATGAAGAGATCAAAGTAAGGTGTTAGATCCCTTGGAGCACGAGTTACAGGTGGCTGTGAACTGTCTGTCATGGGGCCAGGAGCCAAATCCAGTGACCTGAAAAAGCAACAAGGGATCTCAAATGCTGATCCATCTCTGAAGCCCACCAGCTTTAACCTTAATGTTAATGAGAAACTCCCTGAGTTTCTTTCCTATGTGTGTAGAAATTGTTCTATTGTCCTAAGTAAGACAACAAAAGCCCTTAAACAAAAAACACAATTTAACATGCTTTAAGTCTTAACATCGAGTCTCTGCTATTTAAAATTCACATGTTCATTTTAAATTTTTATGTTTTAAGAGTTATTTTACTTTTAACTATATATGTGTATGTGCACATGTGTGGAGATTCTTGTAGAGGTCAGAAGAGGGCCTCACATCCCTGGAGCTGGAGTTACAAGTGATTGTAAGCTGTGTGAACTCTGAGAGCAAAACTTGGAACATCTACAAGAGTAATATATGCCATTAACCACTGAGATAGTCATCCAGCCTGATATACTTTTAGGATATAATGTACTAAAGTTTAACTAAAAAGATAAGGAAAGGTACAATAAGATCCTATTGTAGCTACAGATATTTTAACAATTAAAATATTACTAAGGTTGGTGAAGTATACTGTGCATTTCCATTTTCATTCCTTGAAAATGAAGTTATGAGTGAATTAGCACTCATCAATTTTATATGTATTGGGTAGCTGTTCCAGCTTTGTCCTGGAGGTATTACCCCCATTGAGGCTTCCAGTAACTGTCACACCTATGAAGCAGGGCCAGGACAGGCCCTTAAGACCTGAGATCTGGATGTGATGGCTCTCTTGGTTCCTGGATCCTGGACACTGGAGGTAGACTGAGCAGAGTTCTCCAGAGAACACTGCTGAACTGCACTTCACCTCTCCTGGACCTGTAACCTGTCCCTTTACTTGTAAGTTACCCTCCAAAATAAATCTCCCTTTTAACTATGGGGAGTTGCCTTAATACTTCAACAAATACTTACATTGTTTTCACAACTCGACATAGTTTAAAATCCACTGCTACTAATATGTATAAATTTAGCAAATTCATATTTAAATATCCCATTATATAATTAGGTAATTATTTTGTTCATTCCTCTACCAAGAGGATCAGCTTGTATAACAGGCTTACTTTGGGGCCACGAAGCATCTCCCAAATCATGAAATGGAGACTTACTATTAGTTATGAATGCTAGGCCTTATCTTATGCTTGTCCCATTAGCTCTTGTTACGTAAACTAACCTTTTTTTCTCTTCATCTATGTTTTGCCTCAGGGCTTTTTACCTTTCTTTCATTCTGTATGTCTAACTCTGGTGTCCAACTGTCTAGTGGCTACCTGACTGGGCCTGGGTGTCTCCCAATCTTTCTCCCTCATTATCTTCTCCCAATCTTCTCATCTCTCCTATTTATTCTCTCTGCCCACCAGCCCTACCTATCCATCTACTACCCAGCTATTGGCAATTCACCTTTCTATTAAACCAATCAGGTGCCTTAGGCAGACAAGGAGAAGCAGCAACATATCTTTACATAGTTAAAGAAATGTAGCATAAACAAATGTAACATACCTTTACATAGTTAAAGTTATATACTACAACATAAATAAATGTAATACATCTTTACATAGTTAAACAAATACAGCATAAATAAATGCAACACATTTTTACATAGTTAAAGTAATATTACACAACATAAAAAGTGTAAACCACCTTTATATAGTTAAAATAATATTCTACAACAAGGTTGTTTCTAGTTTTATTGGGAAGAATTTTTAGTGATATGAAGTCTTCTTATAAAACTTAATTTTGAAATAGATTTGAAACTTAATGTTTTTAGTTTATTTAGAATTATAAAACTCTCACAACTGTGTAATTTAATGTTATTTTTACCAAATTCCAAGGCAGTCTCATTACTAACAATCTTTTCAACTCCTGAAAAGCTATCCACCCAAATCTCCATTTTCCTTCAGTTTTGCTGCCTTGGACCATTCATATAAACGGAATCACACAAATGTAAGCTTTAGTGATTCACTTACTTCAATTAACATGTTTTCATATTGCACTATGTTCCAGTAACTTGTATTTTTTGAAGAGTAATACTTTGTTATGTAAGCCCATTACATTCCACTGTCACAGTCATACATTTCTGACATAGGACATCTCCATCTTTGAACAATTACAATGGGATTGCTGAAATGAGTGTTTTGCTAAGTAACAAAGATTTTCAATTAATTTTCTTGACCATACACTTGGAAGTGATGTTGGTGCCTGACTTATATTTTGAAAAAACTATGAAATTATTTTCCCAAATAACTTCATTTTTCAAATTATATTCAGGAAACGATGATTTTTGGAATATTTTCCAACCTTTCACTAACTTTGTTAATTTCCTTTGTTTTAGTCTTCCAAGCATGTATGAAGTAGAACCTTATGGATTCTCCTTATGGATTCTCCACTCCTCCTCTGTCTCCCTCAGAAAAGAGCAGGCTTCCCAGGAACACCAATCTGGAACTATAATATTGTGAATAAATAATTCATTTTCTCTACTCATACTTCAGTTGATGGACATGTAGTTTGATTCCAGATTTTTGTTATTATGAAAAATGTTGTGATAAACTTTGATTCTCAGTCTCATAGTGGGTATTGTAGCTCTAAATTTTTAATCAGATATGTTATTTTAAAATATTTTTACAGTTTAATTTTTTTCTCAATTTTGCCAATATTTTAGAAGTACAAAATTTTCAATTTTCATATAGTGAAATTTACCTTTGTTCTCTTTATAAATTATATTCAAATTATACATTATCTAAATCCAATTGTGTAGTTCATGGTCACAATATTTATTTTTATTTTGTTTTTTGGAAGGAATTTTTAAATTTTACTCGTATTTGTTTATGTGTTTCATGTTGAGGTTATTTTATAGTTATATAAGAATGTCTTTCATTCTGTTGCATGTAATTCAATTGTCTCAGATTTATTTATTTTTTTAATTTATTCCTCCTTTAAGTTAAAAGAAGTCACTTTCAATAATCAACTGGCCACAAATATCAAGGCTTAGGTCTGGATTCTTGACTCTCTGTCAATAATCTATTTATCTATGATTATTCTAATACCAAAAATCAAAGTATTTGATTGATATCTTTTTTATGATATGTTTGAATTGGGTATTACAAACCTAGTGATTTTTTTTTCAAAACTACCATGGTAATTCTGGTTCCCTTGTAATTCTATTTGAATCTTAGACTAAGATTCTAAATTATAACAAAACAGACATATGTGACTCTTGTAGGAATGTTTTCAAATTCCTAGAAATGTAGAAATCCAAATTTAAAACCATTTGGAGAATGGTTTTAATAATACTATTATACTTTCAAATCTGTTGCCTTGGAATAACATAATTTGTTTCAGATTTGATAGTTCCTTCAATATTTGATAGATACAAGGTCTTCAACATTTGGTAATAATTGTAAAGTGATTTTTTCCCCTTGATTTGTCATATCAAATGCAGAGAGATACTATGGCTTTGTATTCTACAAACCAACATAATTTTTTTTTGTTTTTTTTTTTTTTGTTTTTTTTACAATGTGATAGCAAAGACAACTTCATAGAGACAAAATTTCAGCAGATTTATTATATTTTCATAAAATGTTAAAACATGCCTGGAACTGTTTTACAGAAGAAAGTGTTACTGAAATTTGAACCATCTAAATCAAGTATGAACAAAATGTGACAACAATAACTGTATTTATATACATGTACATTATGTATATGTAAGATAGCAGTCTGGAAATAAACATTAAGAGAGAAAAATGCATAACCTTTTAGCTATTTTTAAATTTTTGATTTCCTTTGTTTTTATAATTTAATTTAATTTTACATATGAGCCACAGATTCCCTTGTTCTCCCCCTCCCCCTGCCCTGCCTTTCCCCCAGCCCACCCTACATTCCCATCTCCTCCAAGGCAAAGACTTCCTTAGGAATTGAGTTCAACCTGGTAGATTCAGTCCAGGCAGGTCCAGTCCCCTCCTCCCATGCTGAGCCAAGTGTCCCTGTATATTAGTTCCTCCAAGTTGTAGAAAATTCCTTGACCTTTTTTTCCTATAAGATAATGGTATTTACAAACATGAAATGTCAGTCCTCTTCTCTCTGGATGCCCTTGATTGATTGATCTTGAGTAAATATTCTGGTGTACAAGACAATGTTGAATAAAATGATGAAGAGGACATTCTGATGTGTTGCTGCTCACCAAAGAAAGCATTTCCTCATTAACCAAACATGTATCATCCTCTAAAGGGCTAGGATTACTGGATTACTGTTTTACTCCTTTTTAAAAAACAGTTATTTTGTGTGTGTGTGTGTGTGTGTGTGTGTGTGTGTGTGTGTGTGTATTTGTGCAATGCTAGAGAACACTTGTGAATTTCAGAAACCAACTTATGAAAGTTGAGTAATTCAGATTATCAGTATTAGCAGCAAGAACTTTGAAACACAGACCCATTTCACTAGGTCTTTTTGTTTTGAAATCATGAAAGAATGCTGGAACTTCTTAAGTGATTTTTTTCTTTTTTATAAATATTTTTATTTTATAATTAATTTAATTTTACATATCAGCCACGGATTCTCCTGTCTTCCCTTCTCCCAACCCCCAGCCTCGCCCCCAAAACACTTCTAATTCCCACGTCCTCCAAGCCCAGCCTGGTAGATTCAGTTGAGGCAGGTGCAGTCCCCTCCTCCCTGTACCAAGGCTGAGCAAAGTGTCTCAGCATAAGTCCTAGGTTCCAAAAAGCCAGCTCATGTATCAAGGACAGGTCCCAGTCCTACTGCCTGGGAGCCTCATTAACAGTACAAGCTCATCAACTGTCTTACTTATACAGAGGGCCTGGTCCAGTTCCATGGGGGCTCCTCAGCTATTGGTTCACACAGTTCATGTGTTTCCACAGTCTTAAGTGATTTTTATGGGTCAATTGAAATGACAGTTTTCATCATTTATTCTATTTATTTTATTATGAAATTAATACCATAGATTGGCACCTTAAATTATGTTTATTGATTACTATTCTCATGTCTGTCACAAAAATACCTAACAGAAAATCTTAAAAGGAGGAAAATTTAATCTGCTTTACAATTTCAGTCTCTTTTTGACCTGCACAACGGGTGATTATTTGTTCCTAGTATGGCAAGTCAGAGGCAGAGAACTTGGGCTAGAACAAGAGCTACAGAGAAGCTTCAAGGCCTGCCACCTCCACGAACTTTAGCAAACTAGGCCCCACTCTCTAGAGACTCTACTACCTTTAGCATACTACAATTTACAGGGAAGCATGCATTCCATATGTATTAGACTCAACCCACAGCAAACAACATTAATATGTTCAGTTTGCAGGCTGGAGGTACCAGAATGGATCATATCTCAGTAGAGTGTGATTTGGAGGTTTAAATGGTTATATTTCTTTGTGTCTCCTATAGATTTTCCTCAGTGTACCAATGCAAAAAGGAAAAGGAGTTCTCTTCCTCTCCTTAAAAGGCCACTAGTTCTGTTGAATTAATACTCCATCCTACAAAATTATTTAAGCTTAATTATCACATAGAAAAAAGTTATGGTTTGAATATAAAACATAGCCCAAAGTTCAGATCTTCAAGAGATGATATTACTACAAAAGTGATTGGATCATAAGGGCACTAACTTCATTAATAGATTAATTAATTGAAAAGTTCATAGTGAATGTGATATTGGAGATGAGAAAAAAATGGAAGCAATTCAAGGATACTGCTTAGAAAAATGCAACCCATCTCTGATCTATTTCTTGCTCTGCTGTGAAATTCTTCAACATCCCAGACTCAAAGCAATGGTTAGAACTGACCTTGTACAGAAACCTCTATGTGGCACAATGAACTCTCCTCTTTGATTTATTTTTTTCTAACATGTTGTTACAGTAGTGAAAATTTTTCCTTCTAATTCCTACCCTAGAAGATTAACATGAATTTAAGGATGGACATGATTTAGTTCATGGAATTGAGTATATGACATTGATGTTTATTAAAAACAGTATTTTTTTCTAAAATAAATCTTTTTTTCCTTTTCTTTTTTTTATTTTACAATACTATTCAGTTATACATAATAGCCACAGATTCCCTTGTTCTCTCCCTTCCTGCCCCCTCCCCTTCCCCCCAGCACACCCTCCATTCCCACCTCCTCTAGATCAAGGTCTCCCCTGAGAACTGGGTTCGACCTGATAGACTCAGTCCAGGCAGGTCCAGTCCCTCCTCCCAGATTGAGCCAAGCGTCCATGCATAAGTCCCAGGTTTCAAACAGCTAACTCATGCAATGAGTACAGGACCTGGTACCACTGCCTAGATGCCTCCCAAACAGATCAATCCAATCGACTGTCTCACATATTCAGAGGGCCTGATCCAGGTGGGGGCCCCTCAGCCTTTGGTTCATAGTTCACGTGTTTCCATTCATTTGGTTATTTGTCCCTGTGCTTTATCCAACCTTGGTTTCAACAATTCTCGCTCATATAAACCCTCCTCTCTCTCACTAATTAGACTCCCAGCGCTCCACCCGGGGCCTAGCCGTGGATGTCTGCATGCAGCTTCCTCAGTCCTTGGATGGGGTTTCTGACCCAACTATTAGGGTGTTTGGCCATCCCATCACCAGAGTAGGTCTGTCCCGGCTGTCTCTCGACCATTGCCAGCAGTCTTTTGTGGGGATATTTTTGTGGATTTCTGTGGGCCTCTTTAGCTCTTAGTTTCTTCCTTTTCTCATGTGGTCTTCATTTGGTCTCCTATTCCTTGTTCTCCTCATTTGGTTTCCTATTCCTTGTTCTCCCTCTCTTTTCTTGATCCAGCTAGGATCTCCCCCTCTCTTTCCGTCGACCCTCGCCCTTCAATGCTTCCACTCATGCCCAGGCTGTTCATGTAGATCTCATCCATTTCTCCGTATCCTTCTTGGGGTCCTGTTTTCCAGGTAGCCTCACTGGTGATGTGAGTAGCAGTCCAGTCATCCTTGTTCCACATCTAGCATCCTCCTATGAGTGAGTACATACCATATTTGTCTTTCTGAATCTGGGTTACCTCACTCAGGATGATTTTTTCTAGATCCATCTATTTGCCTGCAAACCTCATGATGTCATTGTTTTTCTTTGCTGAGTAGCATTCCTTTGTGTATATGTGCCACAATTTATTTATCCATTCTTCAGTTGAAGGGCATCTAGGTTGTTTCCAGGTTTTGGCTATTACAAACAATGCTGATATGAATATAGCTGAGCAAGTGCTCTTGTGGTATGATTGAGCATTTCTTGGGTTTATGCCCAGAAGTAGTATAGTTGGATCTTGGGGGAGATTGATTCCCAATTTTCTAAGAAAGCACCATATTGATTTCCAAAGTGGTTGTACAAGCTTGCATTCCCACCAGCAGTGGAGGAGAGTTCCCCCAGTTCCACATCCTCTCCAGCATAAAGTGTCTTCAGTGTTTTTGATCTTAGCCATTCTGACAGGCGTAAGGTGGTATTTCAGAGTTGTTTTGATTTGCATTTCCCTGATGATTAGGGATGTTGAGCAATTCCTTAAATGTCTTTCAGCCATTTGAGTTTCCTCTGTTGAGAATTCTCTGTTTAGTTCTATAGCCCATTTCTCAATTGGACTGTTGGTCATTTTGATGTCTAATTTCTTGAGTTCCTTATATATTCTGGATATCATTCCTCATCTTATTTGAGAAATTTCTCTAGTCATTTTTAAAAATTTTACAGATTTATCTATATTTATAATGGAATTGAATTTCTTGTGATCCACTTACCCAATTTACACAGAAATGTTTTCCTAAGTCCTTAACACAGTGATAAATATTAAATTTCACTCTTTGAGGACTTTGTGAAGGCTTGGAATTTATTTTATGGTGCTGTATATTGATGTTTTAGCAATTGTTTTAATGTAATATATATTCATTGAAATTTTCATACATGCATATAATATATTTTAATTCAATCTACCACCTATCCTTTCCTCCAATTCCTTTCCTCCTTCACAACAAATTTCCCTTCCAACTTCATATTCCCTCTCTCTCTCTCTCTTTCTCTCTCTCTCTCTCTCTCTCTCTTTCTCTCTCTCTCTCTCTCTCTCTCTCTCTCTCTCTCTCCTCTCTCTGTTATAACCTACTGTGACCAATTAGTGCCCCCTATATGTACATAGGTGCTGGAACACCTACTGAAGCCTGGGTAGCTTGCAGTGGCCATATCTTTGAAGAAAATTTACTCTCCCTGACTCAACAGCCACCAGTTTCCAATAGCTTCTCAGCCCATGGTAGGACTTCATGAGCCCCTATCCTCCATGCTGAGATTTTGACTGACTTGAACTTGTAAAGGTCTTGTACATACAATCATAGGCACTGTCAGTGCCTGTGTGCAATGAGCCTGTCATATCTGACAAATAATGCTTCCATACAAGATGACTACTACCTCTGGTTTTCAAAATTGTTCCACCCCTTCTTTTGCAATGATCCCTGAGCCTTGGATGAAGGAGATATAATATAGAGCTCCAATTTATTGGTAAACACTCCACGTGTCTTATTCTCTGTATAATTGCTGGTTTTGCATCTTTGTATTATCTCAATGTGTTATAAGTTGAAGAACCTATCATTTTCTCTAATGATTGATAACAGATACACTAACCTATGAGTATAAAGATAAGAATTTAGGGAAAGTGTATTACTATATCCATTTAGGAGAATGATAAGTCTAGATCCCCTCCAAGAGCCTATGACTTGAGCATTTATAGATTTTTGATCCAGTCAACAGTAGCAGAAATGTTTCTCCTTGTAGATAAGGCTTTAAAACTAAGCAGATAGTGGTTGGTTACTGGCATAACATCATCACTACTACTGCTTCAGGAGGCATATCCAGTCAGATCATTTATTATTGTAGCACTCAGGGTTCACATGTTGATAAGAATGTCAACTATTTTTTCTCCTGATACCATAAGTAGTACTTTCTGCCACTTTAAAAGCTAGGCAGTGAGCATGATGCTTCCAGATTTGTACCAGTTTGATTTCTCTATATTCTTTCAATCAAGTATGTGGTATCTTTGACAATAGGGTGTTATCATCAAGTTCTGGAAGATAATGAAGAGCGATGGCAGTAGCCTGAAATATTTGAAAGTCGTCTTCAGGACCTCACTGACCAACACGACCAAATGAGGTAACCCATGCCTAGTACTTGCCTTTTTCTTTGATAGTCTGTGGTGTCTGGGAATGACATTGTTCCTTTCCTAATGGGTGATTCTATTTAAACTTCTTCTATATACTTATATGCAAATTATTTAGGAAGCCTTGGCAGTAGTAAATTTCCACTTAGCATTGATCAGGCTTGAGGGAATATTTTTAAATTACTAATTTATTGTCCTCAATTATTATGTCTTCTCAGTATAGAATAGCAAACACCACTAGAGAATGTTTTCTGAATCTTTTTTGTGTACGACCTCTAATGATATTTTTTCTTATTTCAGTCCTTCGAAATTTTCATTCTTCAGAAGTTACAACTTTAAATGTATGACTTAAAAATAAACTGACCACTAATTTATTCTATTATTCTATTCTTTATGTATTTTCCTCTCAACTTTATAATTTACAAATTTTCAACTTATATTCATTTATTTTTATCTTTGTTTATTTCTTCAGTTGAAGATTTAGGGTACTGATTTAGAATTTCTGTTAGTGTTAATATAAAACTCTATTGTATATATTCCCTCTATACAAAAATATTTTAATTAAGTTTAAAATTTTTTCTGTAGGTTTATTGATTTTCATTTTTCTTGTTTTGTTGTTTCATATATCAAGATATTCTGTAATTAAGAATCTGAGCTGTTTCTTGATCTATTGAATGTTTAAAATGTTTCACCTATGGTTAATAGTTCATGTTTTTCCATTCATTTGACTATTTCTCCCTGTGCTTTATCCAACCTTGGTTTCAACAATTCTCGCTCATACTCTGAGGGGCACCCAACTGGATCAGGCCCTCTGAATAGGTGAGACAGTTGATTGGCTTGATCTGTTTGGGAGGCATCTAGGCAGTGATACCAGGTCCTGGGCTCCCTGCATGAGATAGCTGTTTGAAACCTGGGACTTATGCAGGGACGCTTGGCTCAATCTGGGAGGAGGAGACTGGACCTGCCTGGACTGAGTCTATCAGGTGGATCTCAGTCCTCGGGAGTGGCCTTGATCTGGAGGTGGCGGGAAAGGGGAGTGGGCTGGGGGAAGGGGAGGGGGACAGGAAGGGGGAGAACAAGGAAATCTGTGGCTATTATGTAGAACTGAATAGTATTGTAAAATAAAATAAATAAAAAATGGCGCAGCTTTAATCACACTGGAGAGACAGCATCACTGAGTTCGAGCAGCTAACAATAGCTCAAAAGCAAAATAACAAGAAAGCAAGAAAAAAAATGTTTCACCTAACTTAAATCTCAACATTTATTTTAATTGGAATCTTTTATGTGGAGTCTAAATTATTTGCGATTTATACTGTTTTATATTTGTTATGACTTCATTTTTGGTGCATAAAAAGGTCTATTCTTGGTATTTTCATGTGTACTAGAGAAGAGCATGTGATCTGTTCTTCTCTGTATATAACTATTTTGGCTAATTACAGCTTGGCGCTTCACAAGTCTTCTTTCCTTATACTTAGACCCTGGCAATTGTTCTGTGCATTAGGAGAGGTATCTTTTGTTGCCTTTTTGGTTTCATGTCTTGGTGTTCCAATGATAGTTGCACAGAAACCACTTGTAGTGGTTTAAATTAAAAAACAACTCCTTGTCTTCTCCCTCACTCTCCTTCTCCATCTCTTAGTGTGCTTGTAGTTTATCAATAAATTTGTTTAGCCACACATTCTTGCTGTCACAGTGCCCCAGGTTCACCTCAGCTTAGCTGATAACTTGTTACATATTTCACCCTACAGCTCCATGATCATTTTAAAGGACCCTGTTTGCATCTGATTCTTTTTTTATTTTTATTTTTTATTTTTATTATTTCAACTACCTTCATCATAATATGGCCTTTGTCATACAATATTTCAAATTAGTTAAAATATATTTTTTTCTTTCTAGTTTGGGGGTTTTGTATTTTTCTACACAAGCCTAACTTCTGCATTTGTTGAAAATAATTAAGGCTACTCTGACTGCTAGCATGCAGATTACATTTGTTTTTCACTATAATTTATGAATCTGCAATTCCAGCTTTTGTCAGACATGAACTTAATTTTTGTACCTGTTTTTTTTTTGTTTTTGATTTTTAGTTCATCGAAGATTGAATGAGAACTAAATGTTTAAATGTATGTATTCCTTGTTTCTATTAAATGATTTTTATTAAAAATCAATTGTGTTACACGCCACAGTGTTGGAATAATTGGGCATTTCACATCTCACAAGGACAGTATTTCAACATCAATTTTATTTTTTGGTTGTGTATATAGTCTCTGTACAATTTTCTGGTAACTTTGAAATATTCTTCTTTATTCAACTTTAATTCTCATCAGTAAAATTGTAACTGAATAGAAATAAGTTTGACTGATTTATGTTAACTTGAAATCTTTTCTTTATATGTATGCTTTTTCCCAAACATTAAATTTTTATATCTGTATACATATGTAAAGTTTATATTTGAGTAGAATTTTATCTTTTCACTATCCCAGACAATGAATATTTATTAACAATTTATTTTAGGGGTTTTCTGTTTATGATTATAATTAATTTGACTTTATCTCTTACTCTAGTATTTTGTGAAAAAATTCTTACTCTGTGGTTATGCAAGACTCCTATGCACATGTTATATAATGTACCTGCTGGTGAAATATTTACTAGCTGAAAAGAGTTCTAATGTAATCTCAGAATTAAATAATCAGAATTTCATAAAAATTTTTATGAATTTTATTATTCATAAAAATATCATCAGAGTTTCAGGATCGTTATTATGTTATATATAAAGTTCTTTATAAGCATTTATGATTACCAAAATTGCATACTTGGAGTCTTTGCTATCATAATGCAAAGGCACTGTATTGTAGAAGCAGGTCTCTCACCCATAGTCTATTTCTTATCATACACATAAGTAGCTATTTTAAAAGAAAAGAGAGTAGAGTTAAGGTTAATAAGTTGGGAATGATTGCAAAAGTGATATATCCCAAAAATCTTATTTTGCTCAACTTTATTGTTTATGAATTGACTTTTGGCTAAGCATGCTTTGTGGTCTTAATGACATATGCATAGGCCTGAAGGAAGCAACATTAGCTGGAATGTGCAAATGGCACTGGAATTAGGTCAGCATCATTGCAAAAATCATTGTTTTTTATATCAAATGCTCATGGATTCCTTAGATGACTTACCTATCATTGCAGTTTGGGTTGTCTTTTGTTGAAGGAGCCATGTGTTGTGATCCCTATAATGGCTGTGGAGGTATCACATATTGCAGATCATAAGACAATTATGAAATTCATTTAGGGCTTGTGAAAAAGGTAAACAACAATATATTCACAACACTCCAGATGGTAAATGGCTATCATTTTTATTTCATATTTCCATGCTAAAGTCTTCTGTGCAACATATATTATACTCACCAAGGTAGTTTTCCCAAAAAAACACTGCATTTGTTTATGATGGTGTTTCTATAATTTCTAGAATATATAGTCAAAAGTCTGTAGAATCACAAACAAATACAGTAAGTTAGTTGCTTTATTTGGTTGTATTGTAGTCAGTGGGCATTTTAGAAATGGCTATAATCATATAGGCAATTTGGTTAATATCAAATGATAAGCCGTATTTATATAATAATGGAGATAAAAGATAAATACACCTGTCACTCTGTTCTCAGGAGTGAGGGTGGTTCTGATCACAGGACAAGCATTCCAGGACGTCTCGGAAGCGACTTCATTAGGCTAAGGAAGCTCCTCCAGGAATTAGTATTAACAAACAATCCCTACAAGTGGTGCCAAGATGCTGCAATCCACATGCAAACCAATAAAGGACTTTTGGTCCTTAATTCACTCAATATAAAAACAGAAGCTCAAATGGACTGCAGGGCTACATCTAGGAGCTAGAGTTTTCAAATTATATCAAAAGATAATATACAGTAAAGAGAAGAAATACTTCAAAATAAAATACTTAAAAAGAGAAAACATGCCCAGAACATATTTTTTTAAATCTTACATTTAACAATATAATCACAATTGCATTAAAAACTAATTTGCATAGATATTTCCCCAAAGACCAAAAATGGCACAAATAAAGATGTTCAAAATTAGTAATCATTAGGTAGGTAAAAGTCAAAACCACATAAGAGTTTATCGCCGAGAAGACATAATGAATGTTCATGACTATATTAAAAGATCAGAAGAACATACACACAGACCTGTGAGCATATGTACACATGTATGCAAATATGCACATACTCTTACACAGACACACACACACACACACACACACACACACACACACACACACACACTCAATGCAGCTCTTTTTGAAAGCAAAATGCTGTCAGGTTCTGAAACTATGAGTCATAGAACCTCTCTTCTGACACCCAGCAATTGGATGGCCAGGTATAAACTCAAACAGCTAAATAGACTTGTCCATGCAGATATTAGCACATAGGAAATCATAGTGGCAATGTGACTAGAATACCTAAAATGATTATGATCACCCTTTAAACAATGAAAAGAAAACCAACGCCTGGTATATCCATCTAATGAAATATTGTCTCCAAATACAAGAGTGTTAGTTCCTGATACATGCTGATGGATGAACCTTGAAAATACTGTAAAGGAGGAGGAATCAGACAGAAATAATACTTCATTCAATTTATGCTAAATACTCAAACTAGACAAATTTATATAGGTAAAATAGATTAATGTTTGTCAGTAACTAGGGACTGGGTGTTAATGATGGGTATGGAATTTCTTTATTGGTTATGAAAACATGAAGTAATTAGATCATTTGATAGTTTCAGAAATACATAAAATACACTATAGCATAAACTTTGAAGGAATGGGTTTATTATGATGTAAATTATATATTAAGATATAAAAGTGAGTTTAGAGTGTGGTCCAATGATAGAGCGTTCACCTAGCTTATAGGAGCTCATTATTCAGAACTCTAAAAATAACTAAGTAAAAAGCATTAATAAAAGGCTGCAGAGAAAACTCAGCTGTTAAGAGGACTTACTGCTCTTTAAGGGGACCCATGTTGACATTCTGTGCTGGTTCCTTTTGCCAATTTGATACAGTCCTAGCCACATTTGAGAATAGGAAATCTGAACCAAGAAAATGGTCAATAAGATTGTCTTGTAGAGAAGGCTCCAGACATTTGCCTAACTAGTGGTAGATAGTGGTGATGTTAGGCTTAAGCAGGTATTCTTGAGGTGAATAAAAAAGCAGGCTGGGCAAGCCAGTTGGCAGCACTCCTCCATGGCCTCTGAATTGGCCTCTACAAACAGGTTCTTGTGCTATTTGAGTTCCTGCCTTGACTTCCCTCAGTGATGTAGTGCAATGTGGAACTATAAGCTGAAATAAATCATTTCCTCACCAAATTGCTTTTAGTCATGGTGTTTTATCAGAGCACTAGAAACCATAACTAAAACAGATCTTAACACTCATGATGAGAGACACATAGCCTCCTGTAACTCCAACTCCAGGGAATCCAATATCCTTTTCTGGTCTCTGTAGCCATTTGTATACATCACACACACACACACACACACACACACACACACACACACACACAACACAAACACATATAAATGAAGTGTGTATGTGTGTGTGTGTGTGTGTGTGTGTGTGTGTGTGTGTGTGTCATGCTTGTGGACCAGAAGCAAGCTCTGAGCCATTTCTTTTTTTTTTTTAATTTATTAATTTTTTTATTTTTTTCATTTATTTTACATATCAACTACAGTCTCCCCGTCCTTGCCTACTGCTCCCTTCTCCCACCTCCTTTCTTCCCTCAGCATCAAGCCTGGCTGCCTGCTGACATACTTCCTACCATGATGATCATGGAATGTGCTACCCTCTAGAACTGTGATTCTTCAATTAAATGCTATCTTTTACCAGTTTCCTTGGCCACAGTGTTTTGGCATAGTAAAAGAAAAGTAACAAAGACACTGATTTATCCTATCATATAAGTGAATTGAAAAGTCATCCAAAAACTCATTCCCTCAATATTGCAACGAACATTAAAAGAATGGATTTCTGTTATAAATTTGTAATAATCACACAAAATAACTTCAAATTAGTTTGCAAGTATCCAATATATTAATTTTATCAAACTTCCCTGCTGGGATTAAAAAAAATAACCGACAGAAGAATCTTGAATTCTTCTAGTCATCATTTCATTGGCTCTATTGCTAGTATTATTCCACATTATACATATGGTGAGCAATAAACCAAGTGATTTAATATTTGGCTGTCACTGAAAACTGCAATTTGGAGTATCAGAAATACAAATACATACAATGAGGTCAAGTGTAATCCACACAGTCCCAAGGAGAAGTATCAATGTAAATAACCATCCTATGTTCATCTGAAAATCACTCTTCTCTAACAACTGAGAACTCTAAAGAATGTTATTCATCTGACGTGATGATGAAGCACCATCAGAAGGGAAATAACCCCCAAAAGTGAATTGTCCTGCTCTGAGGGGTGGTCTTTGTGTGAAGCACAAAAGCTAAATAGAAACACCCGACTTCAGACAGATGTTATTTCCCCCTTGATGGGTTAGACTCCAAAAACTGACTATGGAATAGTTGCTGGAGAAACTGTTCCTGTGAATCAAATGGCTTGATCTGAGGGCAAAAAATGGTTTGGGGATATGTAGCTGGAGTTTTCCTGTGTCCCGGCCTGCTGGCAGTCGAGACAAATCTCTCCCACTAGCGTCTCCCAAGTAAACACAAAGAGACTTATATTACTTATAAACTGTATGGCTGTGGCAGGCTTCTTGCTATCTGTTCTTATAGCTTAAATTAACCCATTTCTATTAATCTATGTCTTGCCACATGGCTCGTGGCTAACCTGTAACTTGCATCTTGCTACTCATGGGGGCAGCTTGCAGCATCTTCTGACTCAGCCTTCCACCTCCCAGAATTCTCCTCTTTCCTTATCCCACCTATACTATACTTCCTGTCTGGCTACTGGACAATCAGCATTTTATTTATCAATCAATCAGAGCAACACATTCACATCATCCTCAACAGGGATATGAATGACAATAAATAGTATGTGACTATGCATATAATTTTGATAATAATATAATATCTTGTGCTTCTTATTTATCAATTCATTTTTTACTTGACAGTTTTATACATGTATATACTGCATTCTGATCTCTCTCTCCTGTCCATTCTTATCTCCCTCCAACCCTGACAACTCTCTTCTTTTTTTGAAAAAAAAAAAGGTTGTTTTTTATTTTTAATTAAAAATATTTGATAGTTTAGAACCTAAAATTAGCCAGATCCTCTTGAACGTAAGCTTCTTGAAGGAGTGTATGGGTATTTTCTGGAAAACTTTGGGGGTGGATGTCAGAGAGAGACATTGCTAGAAGAGGGATGGTTGTCAAAATGATGTCAATTACACCTGTAATAACCTTTGGAGTTAGAAAGAACATTGGACTGTACAGAAACAATTGTGCATGGATGCTAAAGAATTCACACATGAACCCCCCCACACACACACATAAACACTACACACATGTATACCCACATACACATACAAATACACTACCCAAACTACACACACACACACACACACACACACACACACACACACACACATATATATATAGCTGGCATGCATTATACACACTTAAAAATACACTGTTCCCCTCCATCCACATTACAAAAAAAACATACATGTACATCCACAAACATCACACAAACATAAATATACACTACCCTACACACACACATAAATATTCACTACTACTACTACTACACACATACACACACACTCAAGAATGCACACCAATCTCTGGCCCTTGAAATGCCCTACATCAATGACCACACAAGTAGCCACAACCACTTGAGTATCTATGTTGTGATCTCTAAATAACATTCTTTCCATAGAGTAATTTGACAAAACCAGTATTTCTTGAAGTAATTAAATCTGAGTAAACAGTTTGAAGCCAAAAGGATGTAAGATGTGCCTGAAATATTATACCAGAAAGTATCAAAACCATCAAAGTTATGTAGCATGGTATCAAAAGAGGCACATTAAGATGTTCCGATCAGCACTTGGGAGGCAGGGGCATGCATATCTTTGAGTTCAAGGCCAGCATGGTATATTGCAGGGCAGTCAGGACTACACAAAGAAGCTGTATCTTGGAGATCAGGGGGAAAAAAGAAAGAGGGGGAAAAAAAGAAGATCCCATCATATCAAACTGTTCTGACTTATTCTCAGAGTCTACACTTGTAGAATGATCTGCCTGTACTAACATTGTCTGAAAACTGTCTTAGAGTTGATAGAACAAGGAATTCTTAGTGCCTGCCATGCCTATCTTTGCATGTGCTTTTATTTCCCAGAATCTTGAAGAATGTTATACAAAGGCATCACAGTATGGTACGTGTTCACACAGATATAGGTATAGACTTCTGCAGACACATATGACTGTACATTATCAGTATGATAAAACAACATAGATTTAACAAAGAAACAAGTCTAGACATCAGCCAAAAATGGAGCTATTTAGAATCAGTCATTTTGTAGTCCGTTACTCTGGAGGTCTATTATGTATATCTAGGTACCATCAAGGAAAATTAGTGTTTGAATTAACAGTACTTTGAAGGATATATCCTTTCCTTCAAATATCATAGTTTATGTGATTATTTTAATTATAATAAGACAGTCAATACTACTGACCAGAGAAGTGTGCTTGCAAAGTGCAAACAATGTCAAGTACATAAGAAAGATACTACAGCTCAATATTGGTGGCAGGCACATTCACACTAATTCATGACTGGTGTGAAGATGGTGGTGAAATTTTAATAGATTTCCTATACATTTAAATAAAGAAGTGGTGGCGCACGCCTTTAATCCCAGCACTTGGGAGGCAGAGCCAGGCAGATCTCTGTGAGTTCGAGGCCAGCCAGCCTGGGCTACCAAGTGAGTTCCAGGAAAGGCGCAAAGCTACACAGAGAAACCCTGTCTC
The DNA here is from genome assembly GCF_004664715.2 of Peromyscus leucopus. NCBI lineage: Eukaryota > Metazoa > Chordata > Mammalia > Rodentia > Cricetidae > Peromyscus > Peromyscus leucopus. Next base: position 50,797,782 of record NC_051064.1, read on the forward strand.
AAAAAAAAGAAAGAAAGAAAAGAAAAGAAAAGAAAAATATCAATATATATATTTTACAACAGACTACTTTTTACACTTATAAATAAAGCAGCTTTTTGCATAAGAGATGTTTATTGACCTTTTCTTATCTCTATGAGAATGTATACTTTTAACAAGGCATTGGCTATATGCAACTTCCTCTTCTTAGGATTTGATAATAAAACTTACTCAAATTTATTAGTCTCCTATGGCTTTCATAATTTATCAGTTGAAAAAAATACTCCAAAATCTTATGTTACATTTTACTTTTGATTATTTGAATAGTTAATGATATTTATATATAAATAATAAATTCAAAATCATTTAATAATGAACTTGTATTTGCTACTGTTTCATCCATGTAAAGCAAAAATAATAATTTTAATACAGGCATTATTGATTTTATTTTTCATTGTGTGTGTGTGTGTGTGTGTGTGTGTGTAGGCATGTGCACAGGTATGAATGAGTGCAGGTGCTGAGGAGTCCATGGGTATCAAGTCTCCCTATATCAGAAGTAACAGACAGTTGTGAGTGACAAGCATGCTGAGAATCAAATTGCAAAAGCAATATGTGCAGTTACCAATAAAGGCATCTCTCCATCCCAGTGAAAACATTCTTAAAGCTGGCAAGTCTTCAGAGGGGAGGTATCAAGGACCTTCAAAGGATTTAACTTCATTGTTATCTTGGAATTGGTATAAAATGAGTTTATTTTATTTGAGTTTGGAAATAATTCTTTGCAATTGAAGAACATAAGGAATTAAATTTTTTCAGTAACTTTATAATAAAAATAGTACTTGCTAAGACATATATAAAATTCCTTTCCTATACAGAAAAGTCAAGCATTTAAAAGTTTATCACACAGGCAGTTAATTGGTTGCCTTTTAAGCATCTTTTAGATGGTAAAACTTTCTATCCCCTCCTAATTTCTAGAACACAGTTCTCAGCTTATTTATGGTAAACTAATCCTACTGAGGAAATCTACCAGAAGTCAAATCTAAATGATAGGGAGCCCTTTAAGAACAAATAATGTGAACTACTGGAAAAGTCAAACTCTCAGTAAGATAGTTTCATTGAAAACTAGTATAACTGTGCTGGCAATCTACTGGCATGTGAATCTGGAAAAACTAGTTGGAGAAACTTATTAGTTTAGAAGAAATATTTAAGGAAATTAAATTTGTGTGCCCAGTCTCTAACATAGGAACCATGAAAATCCCTCTGCATTATTGAAAAACTGGCTCAGCTTGTTGAATCCTAATACAATAAATTTATGTCAGTAATCATTGCAGAAAAGCCTGGTGTGATATGAGACCAATGCTAGGGAGCAAATTTGTTGCGTTGGTACACAATGTCACTTCACTGTAAAGGAAATCCCTTACTTAACATGATATCTCTCTTTTAACATATGAGGTATTCATGAAGCAAAGTGTTTAATATTTTTCTGTGAATTGCAGGACACATTCAGCTGTTTCTATAATGTTTTATAAACACATCAAGCTTACCCTGTCTCTGCCAAATGAAACCTGCTTGTAGCACTATATATATATATATATATATATATATATATATATATATATATATATATATATATATATTGCATCTTTCCTGGAACTCACTTGGTAGCCCAGGCTGGCCTTAAACTCACAGAGATCTGCTTGCCTCTGCCTCCCGAGTGGTGGGATTAAAGGCATGCGCCACCACCGCCTGGCATTGCACAACACAGTTTTATGGGATGATTTGGGATTGGTAGATGTTCTAAGCAGTGGGTGAGAACTCTAGATTGAAAAGGAAAGGGGAGTGAAAATATACTGTATGAAACGCTCAAAGAATTAATCCATTTAAAAACAATAAAATCTTTTTTTTTTTAAGTTAAAAAACAAAAGTTGACACACATACACACGGGCTGGGGAAATAAACGACTGCCAGTAAAGTGCTTGCTGCATGAGCATGAACACCTCAGTTTGTACTTCCAGCATCCGAATAAAAACTGAGCACAATAGCACATTCTGTCCCCTCCAGTGCTGGAGGAGGGAAGACTGGAGGGTCCCAGAGCACCAGCCAGCCTTACTGAAGCCATGACCTCCTTTGTGTTCACTGAAAGAATCAGTCTCAAAAAAGTAAGGTGGAAAAATATAAAGGACACCTGGAACTGACTTCTGGCCCCCTTCATAGGACACACACTTTACACACGTGCACTCTCATACATATGTCAACTTACATAGACAGCACACACACACACACACACACACACACACTATTCAATGTATATAATTTATATGAATAATAGAGGGTTAAAGTGACTTCATTACTTAATGAAAACTCTACACTTGAAACTGGATATTTTGACAGGAACCCATTTTTTCAAGCAAATCACCAGCACTGAACTTGAAATGTTGTTTTTAACATTCTCTGATCATTCATGAACACACACTAATAAAAATGAACAAGCTTGTCAACTTACTATAAAAACAAAGTGATTTAACAAATACTTCAGTTTTGAAATAAAGAATTAAAATTATCTATTTTATACTTAAAAATCTTGAATAGATATATATTTGGTTGATTGCTAATGGGGTGGTATTATATTACTATGAGCTTATATCAGCGTTTTGTTTGATAAAGGAAGGTTGTGATAATTATACCTTTTACAAATACAGTTAATCAACATACATACAGGTGCATTAGAATATCAAAAATATCAACTAATTCATGTGGGAAGTCCTTGGACTTACCCTGTCAGTGTGTGCTAGCACATACCTTGGATCTTCCCCCTACAGAACTCACAATGCTAAGCTATTTTACATATCACTTCTCCTCAAATACAATTCCTTGTAAATGTTTAACAAAGAGACCGGTGGACAATTTTCCAGAAAAGCACAGAATTAGATCATCCCTGAAGCAGCCATTAAATATTCAAACCTCCCTCTGAGCATTGTTCCTTTTCCATGAGATGTTCCCTTCTTGAAAGAGCATTTTCCCCACATCTAAAAAGTGTGAGAGTGACATTTGTAGCCAATTAATCACAGGTGGCTATTTGCCAGAGTTTCCCCCACAGGATGTAATCCAGACTCTGTTGACTTATAAAAAGCTTTATTTGAAATCCATATAAGCATCTGCAGCAAGGCCAGTAATCTGCCAGTAATCTCCAGAGGTATTTTGCCCTAAAATTTAAATGTCTCAGCATTCAATTTGCAATAATGTTATAGACAGCTCACACTTGGTTTAAAGTGTACACCTCATAATTTAAGATTTATTTTGTGTGTATGCAGATGCATGTGTGTAACTTTATGTGGCTGCTTGTCTGCATGTGTGCCACCATCTACCTGCGGGTGGCCAGAAGAAGGCATCAGATTCCCTGGTGCTAACTTTTTTTGTGATCCACTCGGTGTGGGTGCTGGGAACTCCACCCACTTACTCTGCAAGAGCCATAAATGCCTTTAACCTCTGAGCCCTCTGCCCAGCGAAGTCTATATTTCCTCATGCTCATAGATCATAATATTTGGCTTTTCCCTCGAAATTGTGTTAGAGTAAAAGAAGAAACTTTCTAGCTAGCACGTTGGCTCAGGAGGTAAAGATATTTGCCATCAAGCCTGACAGTGAGAGTTGATCCCAGGAACTCATGGAAGGACAGAACAAACCCCCACAAAATTTTTCTCTAAATTCCACATTTCACTGTTGTACTGGCATACATACAAAATAAATAAATAAACAAATAAATTTAAAAAGTGTAAAACTAATTTAAAATTAAGTTACAAAAGAGCAGCTTTTTCTGGTGATTACAAAAAAAGTATGTTAAATTCAGTGAAGAGAATTTTTACATACTCGTATCAGGTCCCACAAATTCGCAGGCCATGAGATTTTTTTGACTGCAGCTTTCTTTCCTATAATCTTCTCTGACTCATAGTTGTGAACTCTGTATGAATATTATTGAATATTTGCAATATGGTCTGTTGGTCTGTTTTGCACATCTTTGTCACAAACGCTGCTGTTTACATGGTTTACATAGGATTTTGTGTTTGTTTTCATACAATCTTCTAAATAAAGTTCAGAGAAATAATTTAGAGCTTTAAAAGACACACACACACACACACACACACACATGCACACACACACACTCATTTTCAGACAAAAAAAGAAGAAAAGAAAGAAAAAATACATAATATCCCCATGACTCATAAGCCACCTAGGTAACGAACTGTATTTCTATTCACGTATGACTACTTCTCTCATGTGGTTTATGACATTCTATGTATTTTCTCCCTTATCTTTAGAAAACTCAAAATATTTCTATAAGATTTTGTTCATGTTAAGATAAAATGCACCTAGATGTGGTGGTGTGAGCCTTGCTTTAATCACATTCTTGGCAGACAGAAATGGATCTCTTTGAATTCAAGGCCAGCCTGGTCTATAAAGCAAGTTTCAGGCTAGCCAATGCTGCATATTGAGACCTTGTGGTGATATTTAATTTGTGATCTAACAAATCAAGCTTGCCTGAAGATCAAAGTGCAGAGCTAAGCCACTAGTTAACCATAGAGGCCAGACAGTCATGGCACACACCCTTAATCCCAGCACTCTGGAGGCAGAGGCAGACAGATATCTGTGAGTTCAAGGCCACCCTGGGCAACACAAGATTGATCCAGTCTAAAAGAGAAACAGAACCACGCAGTTGTTTCATACAAGTTTGATCCCAGCACTTGAGATCTCACGCCTTTAATCTCAGCACTAGGGAGATGAAGACAGGAAGTGATACAGCTGGGCGGATAGAGAAATATTAGGTGGGAGGAGACAAGAGCTCAGCTCCCTTTCTACTGAGGAGTTTGGTAAGGTGAAAGATGGCTGTGGCTTGTTCCTTTGTTTCTCTGATCTTTCAGCATTTACCTAGATGTCTGGCTCTGGATTTTTATTAAGACCAATCAGATGTGTGGATTAATGGCAGGGTCTTCAATTTGATTCCACTGATCAACCTATCTGTTTTTATGCCAGTACCAAGCTGTTTTTATTACTATAGCTCTATAGTAGAGCTTGAAGTCAGAGATGGTGATGCCTCCAGCAGTTTTTTTTTTTTAATTATATGGGATTGTTTTAGCTATGCTGGATTTTATGTTTTTCCATATGATGTTGAGTATTGTTCTTTCAAGGTCTGTGAAGAATTGTATTGGGACTTTGATGGGAATTACATCAAATCTGTAGATTGCTTTTGGTAAGACTGCCATTTTTACTATATTGATCCTACCTATTGAAGAATGTGGGAGATCTTTCAATTTTCTGAAATCTTCAATTTCTTTCTTAAGAGACTTAACATTCATGTCATATGGGTCTTTTGCTTGTTAGGTTAGAGTTACCCCAAGATATTTTACATTATTTGTGAATATTGTAAAGAATAATGTTTCTCTAATTTCTTTCTCAGCCCTTTTATCATTTGTATATAGAAGGGCTATTGATTTCTTTGCGTTAATCTTGTATCTTGCCACATTACTGAAGGTGTTTATCAGCTGTAGGAGTTTCTTGGTAGAATTTTGGGGATCACTTATGTATACTATCATATCATCTGTAAATAGTGAAAATTTGACTTGATGCAGGGGAGAGGGGCTAGGTCCAGCCCCATCTTGGTATGCTAGCCTATGTTAACTACCCAAGAGAGGCCTTACCCTCTATGAGGAGGGCATTGGGGTGGGATGAGGGTAGGTAATGGGGAGCATGAGAAAGGGAGGGAGGGGGAACAGGGGTTGGTATGTAAAAGGAAAGAAAATTTTTAAATAAAAAATTTATAAAAAAATAAAATAAAATATTGTTCTATAACAGTGATTAAAAAAAAAACCAATCAGGATTTGTGCTAAAAGACACTGTTACAAAACAAAAAAAAGGGACAAAATACATTTTAAAGACAAATAGTTAATTGATATGTGAAAAATCAGTTTTCAATCATTGGTGTGCCTGACCTCAGTCATCATTTGGTCTTAGTCATAACTTTATTAAGCATATATGGACTTCAATGCTATACATGAAGCCATAATAAATCTCTAGCCAAGTCCTTGAGGTTTTTTTTTTGTTTGTTTTGTTTTGTTTTGTTTTATGTAACTCCTTCCCTAACACTCAATGGACTTAGTCAAACATTTCAGTGACCCTAACAGACTCAAAGGAAGAGAGAGATACTGGACATGGCTAATGCTCCCATGGAACTCCAGGGCACACTTTATAAAGGAACTGGGGTTTACTGAAAGAAATTCAAGAATGCATATTAGTTAATTTTATTTTACCAACTGTCAAGAAAAATTCATAGAAAGAACATCATTTATCATTGGATTTTGGTAAATTATTTTCTAAACTAAGTTAAAGCAAATAGAAAGTTTTGAATAGAGTTATATGCTACCATTCTTCACAATAATAATAATTATTTGTAAAACACAAAATGAATTTCATAGTTTTACAAAAACATGGGTTCTGTCATAACATCTCCAATTTATATATATATTTGATACTGTTATTTTCTTGTATTTGTCCCCACAAGAACTTATTCTTTCCTTCACTTCTCTTCTCATTGATCACTTTCTTCTGCTAAGTACTTTCTCTTCTACGTGTCACATGTAACACACACACACACACTTAAGCCTAGATTACATTGTAAATAAAGCAAAGCATGTGATCGTAACACTTTGGGGCCACTAAAGTTACCAATATACATACTATATAATTTATGTTATTAGAAGCAAAGCAAAAAGCTTTTGGCTTGAGAGATGGCTCAGCAGTTAAGAGCACTTGTTGCTATTTAGAGGAGTCAGGTTTAGTAACCAGTAACCACAGGGGAGCTAACAACTCCAGAGCTCACAAATCCAATTCCAGGGGATCAAATTCCCTTTTCTGTAACTCTGCAGGCATCAAGTACATACATAATGAACATATGTACGTACAAGCAAACACTAAATACATATAAAACAGAAAGGGAGAAAATCTGTTAGTAAATTAAATTAATATTATTTCATCCAATAATGGTTCTTGAATTAGACATTATCAGGTTTGGTAGAGCTGTTGCACAGAGCCCCTCCACTGATAGACAGAAAAATAAAACTACTACAAAACAGCACTATTCATCACAGTTTTTCACCAACCTTACATAGATGTGCCCTAAATGTATGGTGTGCTGTGCAGAGATGGATCTGAACTGCAGTGATTTTCTGTCTCTTTTCTGCTTACACTTAAGTGAGACTGAAGATTCCATGTAGATTATGGTATGGTACTTTTTTCTGTGTAAGATTTTAATTTAAAGAGATAGATTTTGATCAAATCTAAGTTAAGGGTATCAATATGTACTGTAGTGTTCATCAAACAGCTCACTTCAATATTTAGTATAATTTTCATCTAGTAGCTCACTAAGTTATTTATAAACACAAAATCAAAATGCAATAGTATAAAATTCTTCAAAGCAAAATTAGTATACAGTACAATAAAATATTTTAGAACATAAATATTTTGGTCATTTAGGGATATGTATAAGATAACTCAGAAAGTTAAGAATATTATGAGCTTTGTATGACACTTTGAGGAGTTTTTGCTATAATTGGAGGGAACAGAACAGTGTCATATACAAAGTTCATATTGCTCTGTCTGTGAAGATGACTCAGAGGGTAAGAAAATTGCTTACTGTGGAGGCATAAGGACTTGTTTTACAATTCCCAACACACACATAAAAAAGTCAAGCATGGCAGTGTATGTTCTTGTACTTATAACCACAACACTGTGAGGTGCTGAGGCAGGAGAATCAATGGTGTTTACTTGGTGCCAATGAACTACTTCATTGCAAGGTCGGTGAGAAACCCTGTCTCAACAAAGTTGTGAGAAGGACACTTGATGATCTGATCTGGCCTGTGCACACAATAATATGTGTGTATAACACACAGATCTCTCTCTCTCTCTCTCTCTCTCTCTCTCTCTCTCTCTCTCTCTCTCTCTCCACCCCCCCACACACACGCACACATGCATGCATACACACGCACGCACACTCAAAAGCATCTTGCTAACAGTCTTCTGTAAGCAGTACTTTTGCTAAAATGATCCAGTGAAGTGTTGGTGCTGTGATCACAGTGTCTAATTTATATAAATAATCACATGTACACCTATTTGTCATTCTTAATAACACACACACACTGATCTTTGTGTGAAAGAGCATGCATATATGGATATCAAATCATTAATTTTGGTTTCTAGTAGATATTCTGGATAGATCAAAGAGTATTATTAACATTTGGTTGAGAGCTAGGGAAACAACTCAGCATTTGTCTAGTGAATTGTGGCCCTGGTTTCTGTAGGAGGAAGAATGTAAGAAAAATAGGAAAGAAGAAACAGAGTAAAGAAGGAAGGGGAGGATATAGGTAGAGAAAAAGGAGGAAGGAAGGAAGGAAGGAAGGAAGGAAGGAAGGAAGGAAGGAAGGAAGGAAGGAAGGAAGGAAGGAAGGAAGGAAGGAAGGAAAAAAGATGTAAGGGAGGGAGGAAGAAGGAAATAAGGAAAAGAGGAAGAAGAAAGGAAGGGAAGGAAGGAAGGGAGGGAGAAAGAAGGAAGAAAGGAAAGGAGGAAGGAAGGAGGGACAGACAGAGGAAGAATATTAGGAGAAGGGAGAGGAAGGGAGAAAAGAATTTTTGAATAAATAACTCTTTCCACAGGATCTACTATAATGTTTCTTTATTTAAATTGCTTGTAAGAATAAGAATTTTAGTTTCACACTTAGAGCAAAAAGAGAAATTTGCATTTTTGATGCCTTCAGATAGGCTATGAGGTAAGAGGTGAACTTTGATGAGCATAATTGGGAAATATTGGAAATACCAACTGCATGAGCACACTTGGCACTATCTGGCTTGTCGCAAACTTTTAGTTTCTCGTTTATGCTCTGATATTGCCATGATACTGGCACCATGCTCTTTACACCGTCTGGTTACTAGACTACTGAGCCAAGAAAAAAAATCTCTTTGCGAAACAGCTAGCCTCTAGTAATTGGTTACTAACAACATAAACTATAAAAACCGTCAATATACAAAAGGCTTTGAGACCTGATTTGAGCTAATTATTGGATCATTATGGATGCTAAGAAGAGGAATGTTTCTGGAGATTCTAACTTTTAGCAATCCTGTATTGGTTGTAGTATTAAGGCAACTCCATGTAGTTAAAAGGAGGGTTTATTTTGTGGGGTAACTTACAAGTGAAAGGATAAGTTACAGGATCCAGGAAAGGTGTAGCGCAGTCCAACAGTGTTCTCTGAAAAACTCTGCTTGGTCTACCTCTAGCGTCCAGGATCCAGGAACTGAGAGAGTTGGCACATCCAGATCTCAGGTCTTAAGGGCTCCTGTCTCAGCCCTGCCTTGTAGGTGTGACAGTTACTGAAACTTCAGTGAGGGTAGTATTTCCAGGTCAAAGCTGGAACAGCTGCCCACTACAATCCTGTAGGTCAGATTGTCCCACAATACAAAATATGAAACATTGAGACAAGAAGGGTGTCTTTGAAATGTTCATTAAAGCCATGTGGAAATAGGATATCCCCAAATAGTCCCAAAAGTACACAAAACATACTGATAGACATTTTTGGATAAATAATCAGGTAACTTAAAAGACTGAGTTAATTAATATAGCTACAGTTGTTAATAGCTTATACCACCTCAGTTAACAAATAAATATGTTATAGCAAATAAATATATATGCTATATTTTCCTGGCTTTGCAGCTAGGAAATGCTTTGTCCCCTTTAAAGTCAGAGACATTGATTTAAATATCTATAGACTTAAATATCATTGCAATAATCACATTGCATTGTAATTATTGTCAATTAATTCTTTCACAACTAGGACTATTTTGTCACTAAAATTTCTTAGAGTGGATTCATATTTGGGACAGAGCTGATTGCCACTACAGTTGAAGCAAGACTGATGCTGTCACATTCCCTGGAAATAGTACTTTTAGAACCTAGCATGAAAGGACAAAGCTAATTGTAAAGCCTGTTACCACCTACACAATTCATCTAAAGAATTTGCTTCTGCCATGATCTGGATGCATCTCCACTATTAGGGAATCTCCTAAAGAAATATTGAAATTAATTCTAATAATATTATTCATAGCCTTCCACAATATTCAGTACAATAACTGTCCACTTATACATAAGTCAGCTAGTTAAAATGACCTTAGTATTCCTATGTATTGGCTCTAGTTTCTTATTAAAGATAATTCATTAACACGGAAGCTGCCTAGCCTTAGAATTTCTGCCACAACCTCTTGAGTTTCTCTATAGGGCAAAAACTTGAAATTCAAAGCTTTCCTAGCCTCTGTTTTGCAGTACAATATACTTGTTCCTTATTTTATTTTAGAATAAATTATTTCCTAGTTGGCAGATAATGAATAGATCAATTAATCCAAGCTAATGTGATAATGGGGACAGCAGGGAAGCCTGTATTATAACAAGGGCTGGAAAATAAGGCCCATTTATTTATTAATTGTGGATTGCATCTCATATTAGACACATAATAAGGCTTCCCATGGAATTGCATGAATGATTTCTAATAAAGTCTGAAAAAATATCATTTAGACAGGGCTTTTTTCAATGTCTGTTTATTCACAGATGTTATTATCCCTATTAATTCTTCCCAGTCTTACTTGTAGAACTATTGGATACACACACACACACACACACACACACACACACACACACACACACACACACGTCAAGGCAGTCTCTTTCTGTTTACTGTTTCCCCCAACTCTGCCACCTACTACTTTCTGTTACACATTTGTTTTTCTAGTTTTCTGTCCAGACGATTGAAATATCAATAGTTGTAATAACAGCAAACAAATGGTAAGGGGTCTTCCTCTCATCCCTAGGGCTTCCCCATGTTTAGATGTTTTCAAATAACTTTATTCACTTATGTGAAGTGTGAGATAACATCTTAGGACATTGGCCAGAATACAATCACACTGTGGATGAGATAAGAAACAGTATACTTCAATTTGCCTGACAGCTACCTGAGAGAGAGAGAGAGAGAGAGAGAGAGAGAGAGAGAGAGAGAGAGAGATACTGTAAATATTGATACAATATCAATACAATACAAAATCAAATACAATTGAAGGCTTTAAAAGTCAAAAGCTACTACTGAAGTTGTTTGCAATTATCACAATGAGATAAGATACATTTGTGCATTTGATAAGTCTCTCTCTCACTCCTTAGTTACTTTTCTCTCTTACACAGCATAGAATTCATGATACAGTGAAAAGTGTTTAGGAGAGCAGACTTAGATTATAGCACGAAACAGACATCCAGGGCTGTTCAACTGAAGAATACATGAACAGTGACCACAGAACAAGGGAAAGGAAGATGTAACACAAAGGGTGATTCAAGTTTTTGTGGTCCTTAATTAAATGCATATTCTTAAAATCAAGTTAAACAAAACAAACTAAATGAATGACAACTTAATTTTATAATTCACTAAATAGTTAATTGAATGATAACTCTCTGCCTATTAATAGGGAAATTCTCTTATAGAACAAACAACAGTCATATATTTTATTTCATACCCTATAGTCGACTACTTATCAAATCCTCAAATCATCTTCAAAACCAAATTCAGTTGACTTTCCATTTTTTCAGATCGTTTCTATTTAATGATCTAAATCATTACCATTGATTATCTGTAACATACATTTGACTCCCAATGAACTCCCCATGTACCACCCACATGGGAAGTCATAGAAATAGGCAAGTATTTGTCATCAACATAGAAAACTGGTAAATCACTTTACCACTCAAAAACTCTGCAACATCTAAGTATACTTAGAAAAAAAATCAGAAGATGTAAATGCCATCTCTTTCAATGCCTAGATGAATTATACCCTATGTTCACTCTGACTTCTGATTCTGCAATTGCCTTTCATTCATTTCTCTATCCCCTTATTTTTTCTCACTGTATATACATTGGAATATTGTCTGCTGATGTATCTTCTAGTAGATTCATTTTTGTTTTCTTCAGTGTCTGATATTTTATATGAGCATAATTTCATTCAGAATGTTATATTTAACTTACTTTAATTAATGAGTCCAGTGAAATTCTCTGTGGATTCATCTCTTT